>NC_139639.1:8294623-8299623 GCF_964638095.1 Poromitra crassiceps
GTGTGTGTGTGTGTGTGTGTGTGTGTGTGTGTGTGTGTGTGTGTGTGTGTGTGTGTGTGTGTGTGTGTGTGTGTCCCCTGCAGGAGCTTATCCTTCCTAGGGATGAGCCTGTGTCTCTCACTCATGTTCATCTGCTCCTGGTACTACGCCCTGGTTGCCATGGTGATAGCGGGTTGTATCTACAAGTACATTGAGTATAGAGGGTGAGTCTGGGCTCAGGGTTTTAAAATGGTGTTTCTCCTATAAGGGAGAATCAATGACTTAGTTTGAATTGTTAAAGTGCTTGAGGGTATTTTGATCAAACGTGTTCTTTCCGTTGCTCATTTCATCATTGAATACCGCCTGGCATGGAAACTCGCATTAACGAGGGAGAAAAATGACACTGGAGAGCCAGCTTGGCTAGCTGCAGGGTGGGCGAGGCTACGCAGCAGCCGAGCTGCAGAGCAGGCGAGGCCGCGCAAGCGGTTTTTGCAAATGTACCACCTTTGACCTTTGATCGCAGGGCAGAGAAAGAGTGGGGAGACGGGATCCGAGGTCTGTCACTCAACGCAGCACGCTACGCCCTCATCCGCCTGGAGGAGGCGCCACCACACACGAAGAACTGGAGGTGTGTGTGGGGGTGTGTGTGTGTGTGTGTGTGTGTGTGTGTGTCTGTGTGTGTTGGTGTCATAGTGTGGCTATAACATTCATAAACAGAAGGCAAATTGCTGTGATCATTGTGAATGTCGGACCCCAACATAATCTCTCTCTCTCTCTCTCCTCTCTCTCTCTCCCTCCTCTCTCCCTCTCCCTCTCCCTCCCTCCCTCTCCCTCCCTACAGACCTCAGCTGCTGGTGTTCTGTAAGCTGGACTCGGACATGGGGGTGAAGCACCCTCGCCTCCTCTCCTTCACCACGCAGCTCAAGGCGGGGAAAGGTCTGACCATCGTGGGCTCCGTCCTGCAGGGGACCTACATGGCCCGGGGGAATGACGCCAAGACCGGAGAACAGGTTCGCTCCTTCATTTCCCCTCACCTTCTTAATCCTATCCAGGGTCACGGCTAGCTGTGGAGAACTATCCCAGCATGCACTGGGTGGAAGGAAGGGGAACACCCTGGACAGGTTGCCAGTCAGTCACACAGAGATAACAGAGATAACAGCTAACAGAGATAACAGCTAACAGAGATAACAGCTAACAGAGATAACAGTCACTGTTGTGTGCGATGTGTGGCCCGCGATGGAATTGCAAAAAAAAAAAAAAAATACAGTGCACCAGAACGCAACATGCAAGATACCCGCTGAATAAGTGTCCAAATGTTCATGTCATTCTGGCCAATACTCCACTTCTGTTATAGCATTTCAGTCTGGAATATGCAATATCTTTCAATAATCTATGATTTAGCTGCTAAATTGTCAAATACCGCCGTCTGCTCGCTACCCACTACCCAGGCACTTATGTATGTACTTAACCTAACTAACTATTCGGTGTGCACAACATTGTCAGACTAAATGCCGGCTGACACCCCAAAAACCTACAATCCGCTACAGAAACATTTATATTGATTGTTTATTAACTGGCCCCTGGCCTTCTATCATTTCACGAAAGTGGCCCCCGGGCAAAGCAAGTTGAGTATCCCTGTGCTAGAAGATTAGAACCAAGCAGAACCTGCCTTATTGCACCATCCAAATCTTGGTGAAAACGTGTAGGTTGCTCCAGAGGTGACCTGTTTCAAAGTACCTTCTGCTTTTCTTCGGCTGCTAGTTCAGTGAGTTTTGGTCGTAGACAGATCACACTGATACGGAATCTGAGCATTCTCAGCTTTCATCTGACATCTTCTTGGACTCTGACTGGTGCAAAACCACAGTGATGATGCAGAAATCCACTCTGAAACATCTTCAAGCACTTCCTCCTCTCTGCTCTGGGCTCCATCAGAACCTGAAGGCGGCCATGTCTGCGGAGCGCACCAAGGGCTTCTCCCACGTGGTGGTGTCCTCCAACCTACGAGACGGCTTCTCCCTGCTCATCCAGTCTGCAGGCCTGGGAGGCATGAAGCACAACGCTGTCCTGATGGCCTGGCCCACAGGCTGGAAGCAGGCCCAGGACTCCTCCTCCTGGAAGAACTTCATAGGTAGACACAACTATACACAACTTCATAGGTAGACACAACTATACACAACTTCATAGGTAGACACAACTATACACAACTGCATAGGTAGACACAACTATACACAACTTCATAGGTAGACACAACTATACACAACTGCATAGGTAGACACAATATAAAACCTAACTCACTACTGCTAAAAAAAAAAAAAAAAAAAGTCTGACAGCTAGTCTTGGTTTTTGTCCTTTTGGAAGATTCTGCCAGTGTGGGTGAACAGTGTGAAATTCACTGCATAATATTTTAAAAGGACAAACGATGATGCCCTTTTAAATGTCACTGTCTTTACAGCATAGAGACTGTAAGCAATGTTTTCTGGTTGGATAATTAGGTGTAATAATAATAAGAACTCAAGGTAACTAATATTCCTTAGGGCCTTTTTCATTGTATTTGTCATGCTAGATGTGCCATGTTCTCATCTCATTTAGGGTCTCATTTTCTAATTTCATTTTGGAACAAAAGATATTGATAGAAAACCATGAGCTCGAGGAAATCACATGTTATTTAGTATCAGGCGCTGGACCTCCTACTGATGAACATTGTGCATAGATCCATAGGCATGATTTATCATACAGTATGCTTGCAGGCTTTGGGAGACACAACGTTGGCAGAAAGTCACTGTAGAAAACTCCCTCAATGCTGTACTTGATTTACTTAGTTACTTACTAACTTACTTACTTACTTACTTACTTACTTTAGTGTACTTGACAGAAACTCTTGAATGCCAAAACAAAAATCCTTGCTTGTATAATATGTTTTACAAGCACAAATCCCAAAAACAAACATTTAAAATGACTCTCTCCCCCCCACCCTCTCTCTCTCTCTCTCTCTGTCTCTCTCTCTGTGTCTCTCTGTCTGTCTCTCTCTCTCTCTCTCTCTCTCTGTCTCTCTGTGTCTCTCTGTCTGTCTCTGTCTCTCTTTCTGTGTCTCTCTGTCTGTCTCTCTCTCTCTGTGTCTCTCTGTCTGTCTCTCTGTCTCTCTCAGAGACGGTGAGAGAGACCACTTCAGCACAGCAGGCCCTGCTGGTTGCTAAGAACATCGACCGTTTCCCCGGTAACCAGGAGCGGCTGAAGGAGGGGACCATCGACGTGTGGTGGATCGTCCACGATGGAGGCCTGCTCATGCTGCTGCCCTTCTTACTCCGGCAGCACAAGGTAGGTGTGTGTGTGTGTGTGTGTGTGTGTGTGTGTGTGTGTGTGTGTGTGTGTGTGTGTGTGTGTGCGTGTGTGTGCGTGTGTGTGTGCGTGTGTGTGTGTGTGTGTTCTGTCTCCTCAATCCCCTTTCAGCTATTCTCTAAATTTGATTCTCTGAACTGAACGTCCTTGCGGTGCCCGATAATGTAATAATTTGCTGAAAATGTACTGTGATCATGCCACAAAATGTAATCAAATGTGCACTGAACGTTATCGAAAATGTAATAAGAATCAATGACTTGAGCAATAATGTCGTTAATACAATCCTGTATAACTGTATGTATGTCCTGACTGATATTATAAGAACATTTCAGGTGGGTAATTATTTTTATTCAAAACTGATGATGTCATAATTTGCCAACCTACAACTTGTGCTGCCTTCAAATGGAAGTTGTGAACTCTTGTTTACGAGAGCGGAGGTCGTGTACATCATGACATCATGACATCATGACATCATGACATCCTTGGCATAGTGACAGAGTGAAAAGATGAGACTGTTGAGAATATCAACATGTTCCTCAGACATCTAAAATGACTATGAAAAGCTCTATACATCTAAAATACAATATATTTTTGTTTCCACGTCCACGTCAGTTTTGAAAGAAAGAAAGAAATTCTATTACAATAACAGTTGGGACATTTTCTAACATTCTTTGTAAAGTTTTCACGTTATTAGATTTCATTACATTTTTGATTAAGTTACATGCAAATTTTATTATATTTTCAGGAAATGATTACATTATTGGTTGCTAACAGTCCTCCTTTCTTTTCGGTCTGTCTTTCTCTACCCTTCCTTTAGGTATGGAGGAAGTGTAAAATGCGCATCTTCACAGTGGCCCAAATGGATGACAACTCCATCCAGATGAAGAAAGACCTCCAGATGTTCCTCTACCAGCTGCGGCTGGATGCAGAGGTGGAGGTGGTGGAGATGGTGAGACTCTCTGCATGCAGCCATTCATCCATCCATCCAGTCAATCCAAGTCAATCAGCCCATGGCTAAAACATCTACTGTATATCTGTAAAAGATCCAAATGCTCTCTCCCCCTCTAGCATGGGAGCGACATCTCAGCCTTCACTTACGAGAAGACCCTGGTGATGGAGCAGAGATCTCAGATGCTCAGACAGATGCAGCTGTCCCGCACGGAGAGGGAGAGAGAGGTACAGTGAAAACAAACAGCACTGTTGAAGATTAGGTTACAAAGAAGAAGGGAAAAAAGCACATCATTGTTTTTGAAATATGACAGTGTGAAATGTGAACAAACTGCCCACAACACTATGGTTAAGAAGGTTATGGTCGAGGAGCTAAGAGCGATGAGCGACAGTAGCACACTGGATGAAGCTGTGGCCGTTTACAAACTGTCGTCTCGTTCCTCGGAGGTCACCGGTTCAAATCCGGCCTGGACAGGTGGCACTTCGGCATCTGAACAGACAGACGAATGTGGGAGGTGGGGAGGTCACGTGCGTGTCACCTCACCGGGATGTCATCATCCACTGCCATGATGACATGGGCCTTCGTGACCGATGATGTCATCACAATTCCCAATGACATCATCAATGATGGATGCCACCCCCCACCGCCCGCCCTAATTGTGTCCCCTGGCTTGCATGACACCCCTGCTTCTAGTATTCACGTGCAACACACCCTAGCAAACTAAATAGATCATTTT
>NC_139639.1:8304623-8314623 GCF_964638095.1 Poromitra crassiceps
AGTTTATGTACGATTTCCTCTTTTTGTTTTGTTGTGAGCAAAGTTTTAAGGCATGTGAGCTCATTTCCTGGCAACCTAATTTGGCACCATTTAGAGGTAGAAGTGTAGAGGTAGCCTACATGCTGGTAAACTGGTTGATTATGACAATTTACCAACATAAGAGGCTACATCATAATAGTATTTACATTGTATTTTACTGTCTGGTGTTATTGACATTTGAGTCTAGCACAGATGCAAATATCTACAGTGTGTCACATGTTAGTTCAGTGTAAAAAAACAAAAAAAACATGAAAAAAATAAAAACATATATACATAAAATACATTGTACAAAGTCTGGAACTGTGGATCTTATGCATATGTATTGTATTGTTTATTGCAATGAATTGCGTTGCTTTGGGAGTCTTCCCAGTTCACGGTAGTCAGTGCAAGTCAATGGGGTTGTGAACCATTTTCCTGAAAAATTCCATGGAAAATGGTCCTAACCCACCCATATCCCCCCAGCCACTCCTGCTATCCACCCCTCGAACCCTGACTCTCTGGATCCACCTGCAGCTCCACCTGAAATGTAGATTTTCACGTTGTTATATGACCTTCCTATCCCTATCTACAGCACCTTTCCCCTAGCCCCGCCCCCCTTCACTAAGCATCCATGAGTGACTGACTGACTGAGTGTCCTGACCGGAATGGCCTGCTGCCGGCGCTGTGGGTAAAAACAGGATTGTAAGACTCAATATAGAATGAATGTCTTACCTCTCCTTCTTCTTACATATATTCTTTAATTTTATTTAATAGATTCCCGTCATATCGGGCCTATTGGAGAAACACAATTCATCTTCCTTTGATATTTCCAGCTAGATTGAACAAGCTGCTATATTGGATGTACCCAGATGAGCGTGTGAAGCTGGCTCATCGTTATCTGTTACATAACTGGCTCAGTTCTCCCCCAAAAAATCAATTTAGTGCTAAAATCATCTTTGTCTCTTGGCTGACAAAAAGAACAAAGGCAAAATGTTCGATGCTTTTTGGGGAAAGTTGGCTGTGTATAAATGGCTTCCTGTTTGTCCCACAGAGCGGTTAGCTGGGTCAGCACATGGTCAGCACGCACACCAGAACAAAGTGCTCCTGGATCCCAATATCATGGTCTGAACTGGAACTATGCTGCTCTGCATCCTCTTCTCTCCACTGTCTGCAAGCAAACTCTGCCTGTCTGTCTGTCTGCCTGCCTGTCTGTCTGCCTGTCTGCATGTCTCTGTCTCTCTGCCTGCCTGCCTGTCTCTCTGTCTGCCTGTCTCTCTGTCTACCTGTCTGTCTGCCTGTCTGTCTGTGTGTCTACCTGTCTGTCTGTCTGTCTACCTGTCTGTCTGTCTGCCAGTCATCTGTGTGTCTACCTGTCTGGCTGTCTGTGTGTCTACCTGTCTGTGTGTCTACCTGTCTGTCTGGCGTATGGTGTGTTTGAGCTGTTATACATGTTTGCAAAGGACTCAGAATTAAGAAAAGTTAGTCTGTAGAAAGTAGAAAAAGTCTGTAGAAAAAGTGTGTGTGTGTGTGTCTGTGTGTGTGCGTCTGTGTGTGTGTGTGTCTGTGTGTGTGTGTGTGTGTGTTATTGTGTGCGTGTGTGTGTGTGTGTGTGTGTTATTGTGTGCGTGTGTGTGTGTGTGTGTGTGTGTGTGTGTGTGTGTGTGTGTGTGTGTGTGTGTGTGTGTGTGTGTTATTGTGTGCGTGTGTGTGTGTTATTGTGTGTGTGTGTGTGTGTGTGTGTGTGTGTGTGTGTGTGTTATTGTGTGTGTGTGTGTGTGTGTGTGTGTGTGTGTGTGTGTGTGTGTGTGTGTGTTATTGTGTGCGTGTGTGTGTGTGTGTGTGTGTGTGTGTGTTATTGTGTGGGGGCATGGGTGTGTTTTCCTGTGAGAAACTGAGTGGGAGAGCCCGACCCAGCAAAGATACAAAAGGCAAAAGGGTTGAAAGTGTGAGACAGGGTGATCTGTCTTCAGGAGCTGCACATGATGACTTCCATAGCAAGAGTGGTGTTGTGTTGGGGGGCGGAGTGGTGTTGGGGGGTGCACCAAAAGAAAAAGATAACACATCCCTGTCAATTCCCAACTCTGCTACACACCACAACACACACACACACACACACACAATGGCAAAATGACTAGCCAGTAAACCAGATACACCACAACAAATTACAAAGCAGACAACATCTGACAAACACATCCAAAAGCAGGCTTGTTCATTCAATACAACGTGATTAATGTAGTGGGGAAAATAGATTGCCAGTAGCAGAGCAATTGCCATGACACGAAAGTGTGCACCCTTTCTAAGTGTCAGAGCAAGTTTCCTGGTTTAACCCATTGATACCTGATGCAGCATTTGCGTGTATATCCCTCATTTGTGTGTGTATCCCTTTAAGACCGTGAACCGCGTTAACGCGGTTCGCGGTCTTAAAGGGATACACACACAAATGCTGCATCAGGTATCAATGGGTTAAAAGTTGACTGGCTTCATGGATTGTGTCGTTATGCAGAGTCACTTCTAAGCAGCGAGGGAGGAGACAGCTAGTGTAAAAACTTGGAAAGCTTCAGGACAGCAGGAGGAGCTTCGGTCTGGACCACAAATTGACAACAAGCTTTAGAAAAGAGGAGAAAGCTGCAACACAGTAGCTGCTGTGTGGATATTGGTTTACATCATTAGGCGAGTTTGTCTCAATGAAATCTCCATTAGTTTCACAAGTTGTTTAGCCTTCTACTGAGACTTACTATCGTATTTGTGTTCAAATACGGGGGGGGGGGGGTAAAACACAGAAAGGTCCTGATTGTTTCAAGACAAGACTTAAGACTGAGGACATTTTTTACAGTGTGAAAACATACAATTGTAGAATGCTATTCTTGTCCATATTGTCCTTGACATTGTATGAATGGGATCTCTCTCATGCTTGGGCTCAGTGTGACTGGCCATGGGAATGTTGGGTGTGTCAATATAGAACCTCCTTTCCTTGGGTGTGTCTGACTGATTCAAGCACTCAAAGCACCATGCAGACAATTAGAGGAGATGAACACATCAAATATCTCAGTCACCGGCCTACTGTACAGTATACCCACCAAATGAATGATTGCTCTTGAAAATACAAGGTACTCTCCCATGTAGGCAACCAAACATCTAGCAGTCTGTAGGCAACCAAACATCTAGCAGTCTGTAGGCAACCAAACATCTAGCAGTATGTAGGCAACCAAACATCTAGCAGTCTGTAGGCAACCAAACATCTAGCAGTCAGCCAAAGGAAAATCCTTCCTGCTCAATGGAGTTATTCACTGAGCAACAGATGGCATGTAACGTGAAAGCAATCATGATCATGAAAGGAAATTGTGAGTGTAGCCTTTGCTTTTGAAAATGTGCTTCTGAAAAAGTAGGCGATTGTTGGACAGAATGTTTGCCAGGAAATGCCTTTTGCACGACAGATATGATGGGAGTGAAATAACCTGAAGGTTGGAGAGGTTGTGAGTTTGAACCCACACACACACACACACACACACACACACACACACACACACACACACACACACACACACACACACACACACACACACACGCTGGGAAAAAGTAGAGAAAGGGACTCAACCCCACAAATTGTATGTATTGTTAAATGTATCCTTTGTGTTTTATCAGCTCCATGGGCCAACTTAGCAACCAATAAAACATTAGATGCTGTGTTACATCTAATCATTATCACGAGATATACACATAATTTACCATCTCTACCCCACATTTCACTGAAATTATTCCACCCATTTCTTATAAACAAAAATCACAATTCATGTATTGTTGTGAATATAGTAAAGATGTTGATTGATAATTACAATGGTGTGTATCAAATCCAGCCAGGATAGGCTACTATTGAATGTTGTATGGGTTTTTTTGTTACCTTTATTTACTGTACAGGGGTAAGGCCCTGGCCTTGAGAACACGTTCTCATTTTCAAGGGAGCCCTGTTACAATAAAAACATTTACAGAGGTTGCAGAATTATAAACAGACAGATATAGACTATCAAAACAAGGAGATAAAAGTACATCAAGTAGAGCAAGAACATTCCTTATGCAGGGTACCCTCAAGTAGCACTCTGAAAGACTCCAAAAAGACCAAATGCTCCAGTTTGAAAGTGTTCTGGAGCATGTTCCATTGATCAGCGGCTATGGCTCCACATAATGACACATTGTGTGTTTGTAGTCAAATCTGACGAACCACATTACCCATTCATTTTCTATTTCTATATTTGACCTGAAACAACACAGATGTCCTAATGTTGAATAAAACACCCTTCACTAACAGCTCTGAACTTGATTTGTGTGTGTGATGATACCTAGTGTGGAGGATAGCATGAAGCCTTAAAGCAGCTACGAGCAACTTTTTCGATTGTTATTAAACAGTATCAATTTAATATCAATGCATCACATCTTACCTCTAATAGTCGACGATACCAACGCAGATTAGTCTCGCTTGAAGTCCGAGTGAATCGGCCAGTGTTAGTGTGTCTGTAGCCAGGGCAGATCAGGAAGTGAAATGAAACGGTTTGCAGCAGCCACTTCGGCCATTACCACAAAATAACTTCCAAAAAACCTGTTAGAATATAACGAGAGATGTTCCCGCGAGTATGCGTGGCGTTCACATTGTTTATGTTATGTTGCTAGGCAGCGCAAACGGCGTAAGAAGACAGCTGCGTTTCACTTCCTGGTTTCACTTCCGCGTTTCACTTCCGGGTTACCCGGTCCGGTCGCTCTAGAGAGCCCCCTGTTGACGCGAGTTTAGACAGACTATAGACTTAATAATCACCTAAGGGAGCAATCTCAGATACACACGGCTTTGGTCTCGTCGACTATTAGAGGTAAGATGTGATGCATTGATATTAAATTTATACTGTTTAATAACAATCGAAAAAGTTGCTCGTAGCTGCTTTAAGGCAATCAGATCAAAGAAACCATATTTATGACAGCAGAAAAGTTGTAAATTGGTCAGATTTGACCGGAAGACAACAGGAGGGAGAGTATTATTCACTGACTAGAGTGTGAATTGGAATAAACTGTTTGATTGCATGTTTTTTAACAAGGTAATCCACAAGAAAAGTAAAGCAAGGATGCTCATTAATTAATTAATTAATTAATTAATTAATTTGTTTGTTTGTTTGTTTGTTCGTTCATACATTCATTAATTGACTGACACGACAAGGTGCATCATCTGATCAAAGCAGATGGGAGAATGATGTGATTGGACGGAGGGCAGTGATTGACTCACTCATTGACTGAAGTGCCGGCCCAGTCTGGATGAGCGGTAGTCAACTCGGAGCTGGACAAAGGAGTGCAGCAGGTTGCGGTCCAGGTTGGTCAGCTGCTCTCCTGAGCAAACTTGCTTCAGGTTGCCGGGGTCAACCATCAGGAGGTTACAGAGGGTGTGGAGCGTGGTGAAGAGCTGCAGCACCAGAGGGATACTGAAGTCCTTGGCGCAGCGTCGGTACTCGGCCACGTCGCAGATGACCAGCATGCCTCCCACGGAGCTGTAGCTGTACTGCTGTAGATGCTCATGGATCAGCCGCTGGAAGCGAACGCCCAGTTCCATCAGCACCGTGTCCACGTTCCTCCCATCCATGGACCTCCGCACACGCTCCACCTGCTGACTCACGTAGGCACAGACTTTGGAGCAGGCTGTGGTGTACTGGATCGTGACATTGTTCTCGTCCTCAGGCCTGAAGTCAGTCTTCTTCTGCTCTGTGGCCAGGATGTGCTTCATTTGTCCCACCATGCAGTGTAGGGTTCTGTCAATTCCCGTGTCCAGTTTGACTTCCATCTGTTCAATCACCTCCTTCTTCTTGTGCAGGCACTCTGTCATCTTTGGAGATGAGCGAATGAGAGGCATGAGGTGGTCATTGAACTGCTTGTCAAACAAGTGGAAGATAGCGTTAGCCTTCTGGACCACATCCATGAAATATAGGTTGACATTCTTGGCATCTGCTGAGGGGATAGCTGAGAGGCCGATCTCTAAGGCGTAGTCAATGTGCTCCACACACAGGTGCTCAACCAGCAGCATGAAGATCGAGAAGGCGTTCTTGGGCAGGTCAGAGGGATGTGACAGCCTGTGGCATCTCTCAAAGGCATGGCGTGTCTCCTGCAGCAGGTTGACCGCCACCTCCTGCGAGAGAAAGGCCTCCCCGTGGGTGTCAATGCTGGGCCCCAGGGGCAGGTTGGTCCGCTGCCTGATCCGCTCCTTCAGCTCCTGGATGCTGCCAGTGCTTATCGGGCGTTTCTGGTGGTTCTGGTAGTAGCGCTGTAGGATCATGGCGCTCCGAGTGCGAAGGTATTCCCTCTCCATGTCGATGTAACTTTCCAGGTAGGAGGAGAAAATGTTCTTGGTCAGCTTGGACAGGAAGGTGTTGTCTGAACCCAGGTTGAACTCTGTCAGCTTGGTAGCCAAAGTAGTGGTCCTGCCGTAAAGGTCATAGAGGTTCTTGAGGTACTGTTCAACATCAGAGTGTCTGGTCTCGTCCAGTCTCTCTCTAACATGAGGCTGTAATTTGTTCTCAAAGATGCTTTGGATGAGTTTGGCCATAACGGCCTCTGGGCTGCTGAAGACCGCTCCCAGCTGCTTGTTGACCCGCTGGCAGAGAACTGCAGTGTCCTCAAACACATCGTTCCTCGTGTAGGCCCCTTCCTGACACTGCTTGATGTAGACATCCACACACTGTGCATAGTTCTTGAAATGTAGCAGAACCGCGGCCACCTCCCGCATACGTGCAATCTCACCTCTGTGCTGGGCGGTGGTGAACTCCTGGATTAACTGCCGCTCTAGGTTTCTGTACTTACCAGCAATATTTGCCTTGACATCTGCAAATCTGTTGAAGGGCAGCTCCTGGGCAACGAGATGCAGCTTGTGAATGATATCAGCAGCCTCCTTAATCTTGTCTGCCTTGTTGAACACGTCATTGCGTAGCTCTCCATCCAAAAACTGGTTGAAGTAGGTCATGAGGCGCTGCGCTTCCACGGCCCTCTGTCGGTGTGTATTCACCCCCTCCAGCTGGTCGCCGAGGTGACACACCTTGGTGGCCACATAGCTGATGTGCTCGTCAAGCTCCTGGAAATGCTGAAAGGCCACCTGGTTGCTCCTTTGCAAGTCTTGTACTTTGTGTGCAAATTCCTTGGCCTTGCGATGACACTGATGTTCAAGCTTCTCCACCCGCCGTTGGATCTTCTCATCCAACTGCTGCAGCTCCTCAATGTGGTTCTCAAACTCTTCCAGCAGCCTTTTGGGGTCAAACGCCTCAGCTCCTCCTTTAGAGCCTCCTCCAGGAGTCCTCCATGCCAACCTTTCAATGTACTCGTCTGCATTAAAGAGCTCCCCGAACAGTTGAGCAGCTGTTGACATTTTCAAGCTTCCGTTTGCGGCGTTGGATGCTATTTGTTCTCCGATAACATCCCTCACTGATGACATCACAATTACTCGAGTGACATCACTGATGACATCATCACTGATGACATCATCACTGATGACATCACAGTTGCTCGAGTGACATCACTGATGACAACATCATGGACTGGTAGACATTGTGACATCATCAGTGATGTATTCCTGTAAGCAGCTCAGCAGCTAGGCCTACTAGTCAATTTAAATGGAAGGGGAAGATGAAAGGTGCAAGAAAATCAAGCAACCAAGTAAATAAATAAATAATGAAAGTATGCATACAAATTTGAAGTTAATAAATAAATAAATAAATGAATAAATAAGTGTGTGTGTGTGTGTGTGTGTGTGTGTGCGTGCGTGCGTGCGTGCGTGCGTGTGTGTGTGTGTGTGTGTGTGTGTGTGTGTGTGTGTGTGTGTGTAAAGCAATAGACTAGAGGTACGTTTTTTTAGGGGAGTCAAATTTCCCAAGTCCGTGGGCCTGAGTAAGTCAGCGACTCAGCTAAAGAACTGAGAGAGGCTTTGTACTGGAGAGAGAGAGAGAGGGGAGAGAGAGAGAGAGAGAGAGAGAGAGAGAGGGGGGGAGAGAGAGAGAGAGAGAGAGACCGCAGTCAGTCCAGTGAAGCAGAGGAGAAGGGACGTCAGCAGAGAGAGAGAGAGAGAGAGAGAGAGAGTTTCCCTGCTCTTCATCACACACACGCACACGAGGATAACTTCCCAAATTGGATTTCTATTTATTCGCACGCTAAAATGACTCAAAGGTAAGTAAGAGAAGACCGCTTCAATATCATTTTCCCATCAAATCAAAGGTGGCGGAATGGCATTAAACCGACCTTAAGAAATTCACTTTAAGTGAATGTTTCTTTCTACTTCGGCTACATGAAAGTTTTCACTTTGCGTGTTGCTCGCGTGAGTCGCATTATAATTCAAAGGAATAGCATGATGTGCACGTGCACGTCAGCTACAGACTATATGAGTGTGTTTAGTGAGCAGTTTGTGGTCTTCTCTGTCTCCAGGTGCTGTCTCGCGCTGCATCTCGCGCTGCTGTGCTCGCTGGCCGCCGCCCTGCAGGTTATTGAAGGTAAGAGTCACGCTTGTGCTGCTGCACACATGCTTCAGCTTCTCCAACAAACCTTCTTCAACTTTCATCTCAAACGCATCATGGTGGACAGGTTCTCCACCTGTGTGCCACCCAGAAATGCGTGACCCCGCGGCAGTTAACTAGTAGGAGTTGTGCCAAACAAACGTTAATATCTCAAAAAGTAAACATCACATCGCTTCTATTTTGACATTCTGAGTGAGAGCAGAAGTAGCTCAAGAGTTTGATGTATAATAATATATGCATGTCGTGATAAAGTTGTGTGAACTTTCATGATGTTGTTAACTTGTTGTCCTAAGTATTCACTCATCTCTTCCCTGCAGTGTCTTCACATAGAATTTGCAGTTTGCGTTTGTGTTACAGCCTGAATAAAACATGATTAAATACAGGGAAAATACAGAAGACTTTATCAAAATATGGTATCTATGCCCATAGGCTATCATGACCTTTAACCTACAGGTCACTACAGTGAGTTCTTCCAGTATGTGTTAGCGATGTCAAGAGGGCACGGTGGCTCAGTGGTTGGCACTGTTGCCTCACAGTCAGCAAGAAGGTCCAGGGTTCGAATCCCCGGTCCGTCCCACGTCCTTTCTGTGTGGAGTTTGCATGTTCTCCCGACATGTATGTTAGGGTTAATACTCCTGTCAGTGCTCCTGACCAAGGCACTGGTAAAATAACTGGAGTTGGTCCCCGGGCGCTGCACTGCGACTGCCCACTGCTCCTAGTTGGTTCCTAGTAGAGGATGGGTCAAATGCAGAGGAGGAATTACCCCATGGGGACAACTAACGGATAACTTAACATAACTTAACTTCAGAATAATAGGCTAATTATTATATATCATTATAGATATTATTATATATCATTATCAGTTGTCAGTTAGACTGTTGTCAGTTACACTGGAGTTGTCTGCAGGACACTGACCATACTATAGGATCATATAGTATGAATAGGCTGTTGTCGGCTAGGCGGGTCTATAGATAAATAGCCTATGTCCAACTCCTTATAGTCTCTCATGTGACTAATGTGTGAATCAATGGCAATAGCCAAACACACAGCAGCATACAGTCTCAGCCTGTGTCGATGCTGATTAGATTTAAACGTAGGACTTCTACACAATGACAGATGTGCAGATGAGGAGAGATGTATCCAAACAACAGATGTTATTTAAAAAAAAAGTAGTTTGATGGGAATTTTAATTTGCAGAAAGGTGCTACACATAGCAGCTTTAATTAAAGTCCACTTGATTAATTAGTTGACTACTCCTCTCAGATGGACCGATGATGTCACCAGTAGTCATGTGATCTAGAATAGATAGTATGCTTAGTTACGGTATATAACCTTGCAAGGCATGAGATCAGATCACACACGTCAGGTGAGTGCTTATCAGCCACGCCTACATTTCCAATTAAGGAGACAATAAATAATTGAGAGTGAATTTGGGCGGGTCTGATGTTTGATGTTAGAAT
>NC_139639.1:8319623-8327123 GCF_964638095.1 Poromitra crassiceps
TTCAGTATGTTACAGGAGGGATATGACTGTATGAAAGAGCCTTCACCTAAAGGTCTTCAGTATGTTACAGGAGGGATATGACCATATGAAAGAGCCTTCACCTAAAGGTCTTCAGTATGTTACAGGAGGGATATGACTGTATGAAAGAGCCTTCACCTAAAGGTCTTCAGTATGTTACAGGAGGGATATGACTGTATGAAAGAACCTTCACCTAAAGGTCTTCAGTATGTTACAGGAGGGATATGACTGTATGAAAGAACCTTCACCTAAAGGTCTTCAGTATGTTACAGGAGGGATATGACTGTATGAAAGAGCCTTCACCTAAAGGTCTTCAGTATGTTACAGGAGGGATATGACTGTATGAAAGAGCCTTCACCTAAAGGTCTTCAGTATGTTACAGGAGGGATATGACTGTATGAAAGAACCTTCACCTAAAGGTCTTCAGTATGTTACAGGAGGGCTATGACCATATGAAAGAACCTAAAGGTCTTCAGTATGTTACAGGAGGGATATGACCATATGAAAGAACCTTCACCTAAAGGTCTTCAGTATGTTACAGGAGGGACTGAACAGCCTCCTCGCTGTTGGAATGGGTTCATTCACTTTGATTGGCACAATGGGCCAACTGTAAAAAGGTGTCATTGAGTTATGCTGTAAGTGCGTAACGGGGGAAAGAAATGGCTCACTGGAAACTTTCAAATGAGAATGGCCGTTTCTCTGTCTTTCAGTGGACGTTGAAAATGATATGGTTTTTTCCATGGTGTGATGTCACAGAGCTGATGTCATTTTCTAACTTTGGTGCACATTACCGTAGGGAGGAAAGGGGCCTGGGTTGGAGTGCAAATTGTAGAGAAAAAGAAACATTGTCTTTGGTCTTTTGGTGTGGCGTTGCACAGAGGAAATGAAACCGATATCAAATAGGCTTTATTGGGCTGACTTGATGGTTTTATAGGATGACATTGACGGAGATTCTACGCTCAGTTGCGTTAATGCCTGTTAAAAAGGACATGCTGAACTGTCGCTGGTCATCTGTTGTTGTTGTTGTTTGGGTTCATTGTTTCCATGGCTACTGACTGTTTAAAGAGATGACTATGAATTGTGTATCTGTTCAGCACTATCTATGCTTTGGGGCGGGATACATACAAAGAACGTCTTGTCACCGCATCGCTAAAACTTCATTTGCTTGATTTGAGAGTTAGATACATACATGCACGCTGTATTTATGACTATCATCAGACTAAGGATTTGATCTTTATCTTCATATCCCTCTCACTAATATTCATATCCAACATGAACATAGATTATTGGGAATATTAACAAGTGAAGCTGAGCTCTCTCAGACCACAGATGAGGCTGGGCTTAATCACTGAAGCATTTGGGCATTCAACTAGCCTAAAAACAGCTGATGAAGGATTATCAAGTAAAGTTCAAGTCAATATACTACTAGTCAAATCAATTCTTTATGTTGAAATACGTTTTAGATTTTAGATTTTTGTAGATTTTGTTTTAGTAATGCTCACCATTGCCACTTGAGAATAAAGGGAATTGAGTTTGTACAGTAAATAAATATAGTATATAAAGGAGCCTTGTCTGTGCTGGTGAGGAGGCGGCTACATGTTACAGTAGAGAAAAACATACTGTAGCTCTATTCACTCCTGTCTGCACTGTTGCACCATCCTGCCCTGACACTGTTTTGCCAACAGCCACAGTGAAAGAGGAGACATACGTCTGTACTGTACTATGTGTGTGTGTGTGTGTGTGTGTGTGTGTGTGTGTGTGTGTGTGTGTGTGTGGTGTGTGTGTGTGTGTGGTGTGTGTATGTGTGTGTGTGTGTGTGTGTGTGTGTGTGTGTGTGTGTGTGTGTGTGTGTGTGTGTGTGTGTGTGTGTGTGTGTGTGTGTGTGTGTGTGTGTGTGTGTGTGAGAGAGAGAGAGAGGGCAGGATGGGTACGCAGTGTGACACACGTTTCCTCACCTCTCTCTCACACACACACACACACACACACACACACACACACACACACACACACACACACACACACACACACACACAACAGCGACCTACCAGAGCTGCAGTGTCTGTCATGTAGGACTCCTGGCACTCGCAGCCCATTATCATTCACAGCATCTAGACTCCGCCCACTGATAAACCAGAGAAGGTATTTAAATGACCGCTGAACTCGTTTTGTACAGAGATGAAAGTCAGTCTTCATTGCTAGCAAGAGGCTGGCTAATGAGAGCAGACTGACCTCAGCAGACAGTAACACAGGGACAGTCTGTTTCAGGAGCTGTCTGTCAGACTGACCTCAGCAGTAACACAGGGACAGTCTGTTTCAGGAGCTGTCTGTCAGCCCTTTTAGGAGTTTGACCCGGTGCTCAGCTCACCTTACCCAATATATGATGAGAGGACTTAGCCTAGGTAAACCCATCCCCCACGTGACCTGCTCTCAGACCTGTTCTCAGTCACTATCATAGTGACTGAGAACAGGTCTGAGAGCAGGTCACGTGGGGGATGGGTTTACCCAGCCTAGAGAGGACTGGCACCAAACTCATATAGCTCTGACATATCAAATATGTTCAGTAATCAATCATAACATTATCCTAATGACAAAATGAGAACTACACTTTTTAAGCATGACACCTGTCATCATTCAAGTTCAAGTTCAAGTTTATTCGTATGTCCCAGAAGGGCACTTTAGGTTGCAGCAAGACATAAAAACATAGAAAAGAGGAATAACATCAACAACATCCACGTGATAACAGACGCTGTGGTCGTCCACTGCCTTGTGTCAGCCAAATTTGAAGACTTTTCATAGAATGTCTTCAGTGGAATGATAGAGCAGGACTTAAATTTGATCAACTTCTGTCTCATCTAATTGGAGAATCAACTGTGTGTGAACCATTGCTTCAGCAATGAATAAGAGGTGCCTGTCAGTGCACAGCATATCATATTATTATTATTATCATGTATGATTGTGTATCACCGTTTTATTTGATTTTTTTGTCATTTTCTAATCTCAAATGATGAGAAATCTTTGAACCATTAGCTTCTCCACAGGTGCACTTGTATTATTTACCTGTGGATGAGGTCTGGCAGGTCTAATCCGTGTCCTCTGGTCTGGTTAGCCCTGGCGTCTGGTTAACCCTGTCCTCTGGTTAGCCCTGTTCTCTGGTTAGCCCTGGCCTCTGGTTAGCCCTGGCCTCTGGTTAGCCCTGGCCTCTGGTTAGCCCTGTCCTCTGGTTAGCCCTGTCCTCTGGTTAGCCCTGTTCTCTGGTTAGCCCTGTTCTCTGGTTAGCCCTGTCCTCTGGTTAGCCCTGTTCTCTGGTTAGCCCTGTTCTCTGGTTAGCCCTGGCCTCTGGTTAGCCCTGTCCTCTGGTTAGCCCTGTTCTCTGGTTAGCCCTGTTCTCTGGTTAGCCCTGTCCTCTGGTTAACCCTGTCCTCTGGTTAGCCCTGTCCTCTGGTTAGCCCTGTTCTCTGGTTAGCCCTGTCCTCTGGTTAGCCCTGGCCTCTGGTTAGCCCTGTCCTCTGGTTAGCCCTGTTCTCTGGTTAGCCCTGTCCTCTGGTTAGCCCTGTCCTCTGGTTAACCCTGGCCTCTGGTTAACCCTGTTCTCTGGTTAGCCCTGTTCTCTGGTCAACCCTGTCCTCTGGTTAGCCCTGGCCTCTGGCCTCCCGCGAGGAGGCGGCACCGTGTGGATGTGCTGCTGACTGTTCTGACTGTTGTGGCTGTCGCTGCCGCTAATGAGTAAGAGTAGATCACGTCGGTGCTGCTAATGAGTAAGAGTAGATCACGTCGGTGCTGCTAATGAGTAAGAGTAGATCACGTCGGTGCCGCTAATGAGTAAGAGTAGATCACGTCGGTGCCGCTAATGAGTAAGAGTAGATCACGTCGGTGCCGCTAATGAGTAAGAGTAGATCACGTCGGTGCCGCTAATGAGTAAGAGTAGATCACGGCTGAGCGCGCCTGTGACAAAACGTGCAGTGTGAAACAGCGGACAAACATGGTTTTCCTTGCTCAAAGAAATGTAAGATATGGAATGGACGTAAACTGGACTGGCAGTGGGATATTGTAAGATATGGAATGGATGTAAACTGGACTGGTAGTGGGATATTGTAAGATATGGAATGGACATAAGCTGGACTGGCAGTGGGATATTGTAAGATATGGAATGGACATAAGCTGGACTGGCAGTGGGATATTGTAAGATATGGAATGGACATAAGCTGGACTGGCAGTGGGATATTGTAAGATATGGAATGGACGTAAACTGGACTGGCAGTGGGATATTGTTGGTAGATCCACTTTTTCTGGACATTGTTTCACCTGCATCAGTCTGCAGCTTGACACAGAGTAACTAACCACTGGATGGCCTGCAGGGGGGGTGACAAGCTGCTTTCTTCCGGTCTCTGCTAGTATTATGGGTTACTATGGCCGAACAAACTGACTAATGTCACATAATAACACTGTTTGGATCTCACCTGCAGTTACCACTCATCGCCATTGGTGGCACCCAAGAGAGGAAAACTGAAATCTTATGGATTATAACTTTAGAGTAGTGCTGAATGCATCTGTACACAATTGCCACTTGCACCGCCCTTTAGGACCAGATGAATGGATGAATGGTAGGATGAATAAATGAATGCATGTAAAAGATTAAATGATTAACGTGGCACCGCGTTTTATTATTATTATTAACGTGGCACAGCGTTTCGCACCCACAGTTATGGACAATGGTGATTTTGTAGTGACAGTTGGGTGGGTGGCTGTCAATAGATGGTATTGTGTCAGATAGATAGAGGGGAACATGAGATAATATTTTCCTGTCAGATTATTGAAGGTTGTCTTGCATTCCAAGCAGGTCACATGATGTGCCTACAAATACAGATGACATCGTTGACCTTTATCCATGAATGCATGAATTTCTTGTATGGACGTTCCCAGTGGGAATCACACCTAACCCTGGCAGGTTTACTGGTGCTCTGTAACACCTAACCCTGGCAGGTTTAATGGTGCTCTGTAACACCTAACCCTGGCAGGTTTAATGGTGCTCTGTAACACACCTAACCCTGGCAGGTTTACTGGTGCTCTGTAACACCTAACCCTGGCAGGTTTAATGGTGCTCTGTAACACACCTAACCCTGGCAGGTTTACTGGTGCTCTGTAACACCTAACCCTGGCAGGTTTAATGGTGCTCTGTAACACACCTAACCCTGGCAGGTTTAATGGTGCTCTGTAACACCTAACCCTGGCAGGTTTAATGGTGCTCTGTAACACATGACCCTGGCAGGTTTAATGGTGCTCTGTAACACCTAACCCTGGCAGGTTTAATGGTGCTCTGTAACACACCTAACCCTGGCAGGTTTACTGGTGCTCTGTAACACATGACCCTGGCAGGTTTAATGGTGCTCTGTAACACCTAACCCTGGCAGGTTTAATGGTGCTCTGTAACACATGACCCTGGCAGGTTTAATGGTGCTCTGTAACACATGACCCTGGCAGGTTTAATGGTGCTCTGTAACACACCTAACCCTGGCAGGTTTAATGGTGCTCTGTAACACATGACCCTGGCAGGTTTAATGGTGCTCTGTAACACATGACCCTGGCAGGTTTAATGGTGCTCTGTAACACATGACCCTGGCAGGTTTAATGGTGCTCTGTAACACATGACCCTGGCAGGTTTAATGGTGCTCTGTAACACATGACCCTGGCAGGTTTATAGGTGCTCTGTAACACACCTAACCCTGGCAGGCTTAATGGTGCCCTGTAACACACCTAACCCTGGCAGGTTTAATGGTGCTCTGTAACACACCTAACCCTGGCAGGTTTAATGGTGCTCTGTAACACACCTAACCCTGGCAGGTTTACTGGTGCTCTGTAACACATGACCCTGGCAGGTTTAATGGTGCTCTGTAACACACCTAACCCTGGCAGGTTTAATGGTGCTCTGTAACACACCTAACCCTGGCAGGTTTAATGGTACTCTGTAACACACCTAACCCTGGCAGGTTTAATGGTGCTCTGTAACACACCTAACCCTGGCAGGTTTAATGGTGCTCTGTAACACACCTAACCCTGGCAGGTTTACTGGTGCTCTGTAACACACCTAACCCTGGCAGGTTTAATGGTGCTCTGTAACACACCTAACCCTGGCAGGTTTACTAGTGCTCTGTAACACATGACCCTGGCAGGTTTAATGGTGCTCTGTAACACACCTTACCCTGGCAGGTTTAATGGTGCTCTGTAACACATGACCCTGGCAGGTTTAATGGTGCTCTGTAACACATGACCCCTGGCAGGTTTAATGGTGCTCTGTAACACACCTAACCCTGGCAGGTTTAATGGTGCTCTGTAACACACCTAACCCTGGCAGGCAGTGGCGTACCTGACCAAGTTGGTGCCCTAGGCAAGATTTTTGCTGGTGCCTTCCCCTCCCCCCTCCCCCAAAGAAAATATAATAAAAATGATATCGCAGCTAATCCAGCACTGCAGTGCAGGCTCAGAATCGCCCTTCCCCAGTGGCGCTGGAAGTACTTTTAGGTAGGGGGTGCTGTAAGGAAGGGTCTCTCGGTGCTGCCTGCGAGGGCAGCGCTGAAGAAAATTTTACGTTTTTTGGACTTTCATCCATATTTAGAAGAATATTTAATTTTAAATTAACATTAGGATTATACTGTTGTGATGTCATTATTCAGTATCTTCTCCTTTTCTCACTCACTTTCATGTAAGCACCTGCTCTCCCTTTAGTCGTTTTACACTACAACAGACAGAAACACAGGCATAAACACTGAACTTATTATTATTATTATTATTATGGAAAACCAGATTATGATGAAAATCAAACACTTTTGAAGAGAGAGCGTATGAAATAAGATTAGAGCTGGGAAGCACAAACTGTTTTTTAATGCATCTTGTTGGTGGTATAAACACAAGACAGCCAAATCCAACAATTTCGAAAATCCATTTCTTGCCACCAGGGGGTGCTGCAGCACCCTCAGCACCCACCTTCCAGCTCCCTTCCCCCACTCTGGGAAAAAGCTCCGAGCAGGTAGAAGGGGGCGCGGCCGCGCAGGGGGTGGGGTGGTATGGATTAGGGACCATGGTGAAAGTGCTGCAGCCCGGGCAGCCAGAAAGCCAGAATTAGAAAAATGATTTCACTATTATTTAAAGACTTAAGACGTTGTTCTTCTTATTTTTGTCTACTATTGTAAAATAATAGTAGGCCTATTATCATGAAAAAGTATTTGTAAAAAAAAAAAAAAAAAAAAGATTTTTTTTTTACCCTCTCTGGCGCCCCTAACGGCTCAAACGCCCTTAGCATTTGCCTAGTTCGCCTAATGGACGGCACGCCACTGCTGGCAGGTTTACTGGTGCTCTGTAACACATGACCCTGGCAGGTTTAATGGTGCTCTGTAACACCTAACCCTGGCAGGTTTAATGGTGCTCTGTAACACATGACCCTGGCAGGTTTAATGGTGCTCTGTAACACACCTTCCCCTGGCAGGTTTA
>NC_139639.1:8332123-8343546 GCF_964638095.1 Poromitra crassiceps
TCTATGTAACGGCCCTATGTAACTGCTCTATGTAACGGCCCTATGTAACGGCTCTATGTAACGGCCCTATGTAACGGTCATTTTCAAAGTGAATAGATGAAGGTCACTTTGCTCCCACAATTGTTTGCAACATCAAGCATTATTGTTGTCTTCACGCCCAATGACAACAATGGTGGCGACCGGCAGTGACCAGTTCATGTACAGTACAGTACAGTACAGTACAGTACAGTACAGTGTACAGTACAGTGTACAGTACAGTGTACTATGAATGTAAGTAACTAACTTTAGAAAAATAAATCTGACCATATCGTTACAAAATGTGACCTTATGAGAGTTATCGGTAGGCTGGTGAAACCACCGGTGGAAACGCTGATGTGCGTCTGCCTGGTTGACACACATTTTATGACAAAAACGAAACATGACTTTCATGTGTACGAATCCTAACAGCCACTAACGAACAAGCAAGTGTTGTGAAGTCAGAGGAAGTCAGAGTTTGTAGCATCAGCCTGATTGATCAGTTATCTTAATAACCTGTGACTCCACCGGCAGCCTGCAGCCCATTAACCCAATCAGCTCCCTTGTTACTGAGCGCATGCTCCAATCACATGCTCCTTAGCTGCAGACTAAAGGGCGATTTCAAAAAGGGCTCTTCACTTTACAGTGAACATAATCAGGGCCACACCCACCACCTCCATATTGAAGGGCATTTCGGTCCAAAATGTCTAAGACTCGCACTTTCATGTAACGTCCCTATGTAACGGCCCTATGTAACGGCCCTATGTAACGGCCCTATGTAACGGCCCTATGTAACTGCTCTATGTAACGGCCCTATGTAACGGCCCTATGTAACGGCCCTATGTAACGGCTCTATGTAACGGCCCTATGTAACTGCTCTATGTAACGGCCCTATGTAACGGCTCTATGTAACGGCCCTATGTAACGGCCCTATGTAACGGCCCTATGTAACGGCTCTATGTAACGGCCCTATGTAACTGCTCTATGTAACGGCCCTATGTAACGGCTCTATGTAACGGCCCTATGTAACGGTCATTTTCAAAGTGAATAGATGAAGGTCACTTTGCTCCCACAATTGTTTGCAACATCAAGCATTATTGTTGTCTTCACGCCCAATGACAACAATGGTGGCGACCGGCAGTGACCAGTTCATGTACAGTACAGTACAGTACAGTACAGTACAGTACAGTGTACAGTACAGTGTACAGTACAGTGTACTACAAATGTAAGTAACTAACTTTAGAAAAATAAATCTGACCATATCGTTACAAAATGTGACCTTATGAGAGTTATCGGTAGGCTGGTGAAACCACCGGTGGAAACGCTGATGTGCGTCTGCCTGGTTGACACACATTTTATGACAAAAACGAAACATGACTTTCATGTGTACGAATCCTAACAGCCACTAACGAACAAGCAACACCTCTATGTTGATGATACTGCTTTCTATCACTCTATTGATCGCCTCAGCTACAGACCTGAAACCTGGAGCGGGGAGCCATCCAGTCAGTGTCTTGCTCAAGGACACTTCAGCAGGGCGGAGGCTTGAACCAGCCCCTCTCTTCATTAACACACCCCGGCACAAGGCTCAGATCAGCTCCAACACTTTGGGAAAACTTTTACTTTGATGAAAAATGCGATAAACTCAATTTACCCTCGACCACATTCCAGATTCTCTCTAGTCAGCTGAATATCTGCCTGAAACTGTAATGATGCTCCCATGACTGTCTTTAACATCTAATGTCATTGACTGGATTATTATGCCAGCCAGTGCCACCATAATGCATGTATAGGGACCAATGAATGTACACAACATATATGTCTCTCTCTCCCCCCCCTCTCTCTCTCCCCCTCCCTCCCTCTTTCTCTCCCTCTCTCTCTCTCTCTCTCTCTCTCTTTGTCCCCCCTCTCTCTCTCTCTCCCTCTCTCCCCCTCTCTCTCTCTCTCTCTCTGTCCCTCTCTCTCCCTCTCTCTCTCTGTCCCCCTTCTCTCTCTCTGTCTCTCTCTCCCTCTCTCTCTCCTTCTCTCCCGCTCTCTCCCTCTCTCCCCCTCTCTCTCTCTCTCTCTCTCTCTCTCTCCCTCTCTGTCTCTCTCTCTCTCTCTCTCTTCCCCCCCTCTCTCTCTCTGTCTCTCTCTCTCTCTCTCTCTCCCCCCCCCCCTCTCTCTCTCTCTCCCTCTCTCTCTGTCTCTCTCCGTCTCCCCCCCCCTCTCTCTCCCTCTCTCTCTGTCTCTCTCTCTCTCTCTCTCTCTCTCCACACATTGGGGACTGATAGTGTGTTATCTAGCCTCAGTAAGTCCTGGCCTTGTTATAGTGATGTTTGATGCTATCAGCAGAGCCCAGAGCACAACAACGTTTGTCATTCACCACCCAGTCATCTACATTCTACTTCTGCACGCTCCATTAGTCCTGAGTGCCACAGAGAGATACACTTTGGCCACACACACACACGCACGCACACACACACACACGCGCACACGCACACGCACACGCACACGCACACACGCACGCACGCACACACACACACACACACACACACACACACACACGCACACACACACGCACGCACGCGCACACACACACACACACACACGCACACACACACGCACACATGCACACACACACGCACACACACACACGCACACACACACACGCACACACACACACACACACACACACACACACACACACACACGCACACGTTAAACAAAACATGAGGAAGGCACAATCATGAGATATTTCCTTGTTTATGTCTCTGTTCTGTTACCGTTTGAAAATATGATGGGAAAGTTTTGGTCTCCTGCATCAAAGACTTTATTTTACTGTGTGTGTGTGTGCGTGTGCGTGCGCGTGCGCGTGCGCGCGCGTGTGCGTCTGTGAGAGAGAGAGAGTGAGAGAGAGAGAGTGAGGGGTCAGCTGTTTGGGGTTAATCCTAGCCTGGGGTTAAACTCTCCACTGCTTCTGATGATGATGATAACCTCTATGACTCCCAATTTACTTTGTTTTCTTTGCCTTCTTTTGCTTTGCTTTGCTTTCCATTCTGAAGAAACTCTCTCTGTCTGTCTGTGTGTCTGTGTGTCTGTCTGCCTGTCTGTGTGTGTGTCTGTCTGTCTGTCTGTCTGTCTGTCTGTCTGTCTGTCTGTCTCTCTTCCTAAGCTCACTCTCTTGCCATTTGTGTGTTTTATCCTAAGTCTCTCTCTCTCTCTCTCTCTCTCTCTCTCTCCATCCTCCCCCTCTTTTCCCATGGTGATGATGGCTCTGTCACAAAGTATTGTAATAAGCATAATTTACTGTAATACTACTGTAGGTCATACAATTCCGGACAATGACCAAAAAATGACAATACACCAATATATAATATATGTAATGCTGAGGTTACTCATAAATTAACAATTCTCCATCTGTCTTTCTTAAAAGTTTAATAGTTTTTATGCCTCCCCTGGCGATAGCCTAGCCTGGGTAAACCCAGCCCCCACGTGACCTGCTCTCAGACCCTGCTCACTAGTCACGTGGGGGCTGGGTTTACCCAGGCTAGCGATAGCCAGGCCGGAGGCATTATGGATTCGGGTTGTCCATCCCTCCGTACATCCGTCCGATGTTCGTTAACGCGATATCGCCTTGACGGAATTTCATCAAATTTGCCCCAAACATCAACTTGGACTCAAGAACGAACTGATTCGATTTTGGTGGTCAAAGGTCAAAGTTCAAGGTCACCGTGACCTCACAAACGCCATTCCCAAGTTCGTTAACGTGATATCTTGATTCATTAATTGATTAATTTCTTCCAATTGGGCTCAAACGTCGACTTGCACGCAAGGATGAACTGCACGCACAATATAAATACTGTACTGCCACTGGAAGTGGAAACACAATCAGAAGCAATTAGCTGACCCCCAGGTTCAAACATGAGGTGAATAGCACACACCACAGGGTCCATTCCATTCCACACAAGCTGTGTGAACCAAGCTTTGCTTTGTACTTAAGATGTGTGTGTGTGTGTGTGTGTGTGTGTGTGTGTGTGTGTGTGTACCAAGCTTTTCTTTGTACTCCAGATGTAGACAGAGACTGACAGATCCCCCCGCAACTCCACCCCCCCCAGGTGATCCCTTTGTCTTCAGTAAACTGTTAGGTGGTGTGTGTGTGTGTGTGTGTGTGTGTGTGTGTGTGTGTGTGTGTGTGTGTGTCACATCATCTCTGGCATTCCTGGCATTCTTTGTGTCCCACCTGCCCAGACGGACATTAAAAAGAGATTTGATCAGGCAGATGAACACACGACCTGTCTGTCCCCTTCATAGACTAACCATTGAGTCATCTACCTGCTAAGGTGTTCCTGCAAGAACATTGCTATGGTTAGATGGTTAGATGAGCCATGGATTAGAAAAAGTCATGGAATCAGAAGAAGTACTAACTAAGCATTGACTAAGCACAAAGATTTTGGAGCAAAGAAAGTGCAGCGAGCACACGTCCTGAAAGGAACGTGAAGCTTTCTTCTTCACCAGAGAGCATCATAGCCAACAGCTTGTGTGACAGCTATGTTTAGGCAACTGAATGAACCAGTGTTATTTTCAAAATCACACCAGAAAGTAGCACTTACACTTACACTTACTTACTGTTATAGAATGGAATTTCACCACTCCTCATCCGCTTTGTAAACAACAACATATTCAGCCAATATGAAACAAATATGGAAATGAAGCCATGGAGAAGGGAAGTTGTTTAAACTGACAGCTTGTTGGCCTTCTCTCCACTTTACAACTCTATCGCAGCCACCAAGAGGAGGGTCATGTTCATTTCCCGGTTTAAACCACTCATTTGGAAAAGGTCCCAGTCAGACTAAATATGGCCTGCTCTCCTCTACGTGCTCTCTTCATGTTATTTCTCCCTTTCTTAGCAACTCATTCCAATAGGAGCTCATAAATATAGAGCCACATTTCCTGTTTCCAACACAGCCCAGAAATATGACCTGAAGACACGACAGACAGAAATATGACCTGAAGACACGACAGACAGAAATATGACCTGAAGACACGACAGACAGAAATATGACCTGAAAACACGACAGACAGAAATATGACCTGAAGACATGACAGACAGAAATATGACCTGAAAACACGACAGACAGAAATATGACCTGAAGACACGACAGACAGAAATATGACCTGAAGACACGACAGACAGAAATATGACCTGAAGACACGACAGACAGAAATATGACCTGAAGACACGACAGACAGAAATATGACCTGAAGACACGACAGACAGAAATATGACCTGAAGACACGACAGACAGAAATATGACCTGAAAACACGACAGACAGAAATATGACCTGAAAAAAACGACAGACAGAAATATGACCTGAAGACATGACAGACAGAAATATGACCTGAAGACACGACAGACAGAAATATGACCTGAAGACACAACAGACAGAAATATGACCTGAAGACACGACAGACAGAAATATGACCTGAAGACACGACAGACAGAAATATGACCTGAAAACACGACAGACAGAAATATGACCTGAAAAAAACGACAGACAGAAATATGACCTGAAAACACAACAGACAGAAATATGACCTGAAGACACGACAGATAGAAATATGACCTGAAAACACGACAGACAGAAATATGACCTGAAAACACAACAGACAGAAATATGACCTGAAGACACGACAGACAGAAATATGACCTGAAAACACGACAGACAGAAATATGACCTGAAAACACAACAGACAGAAATATGACCTGAAGACACGACAGACAGAAATATGACCTGAAAACACGACAGAAATATGACCTGAAAACACAACAGACAGAAATATGACCTGAAAACACAACAGACAGAAATATGACCTGAAAACACGACAGACAGAAATATGACCTGAAAACACGACAGACAGAAATATGACCTGAAAACACGACAGACAGAAATATGACCTGAAAACACGACAGACAGAAATATGACCTGAAGACACGATGGAGTGACGGGGAGAGGAAGAGGTGCGCATGAGAAAAACAGCTTCGTAACACAGGCTTCATTGATTACTTGGCTGGCAGGCGCAGTGTGTGTATGTGTATGTGTATGTGTATGTGTATGTGTGTGTGCGCATGTGTGTGTGTGTATGTGTGCGTGTGTGTATGTGTGTGCGTGTGCGTGTCTGCGTGTGTGTATGTGTATGTGTGTGCGTGTGTGTATGTGTATGTGTGTGTGTGTGCGTGTGCGTGCGTGTGCGTGTGTGTGTGTGTATGTGTGTATGTATGTGTATGTGTGTATGTGCGCATGTGCGTGTGTGTATGTGTGTGCGTGTGCGTGTCTGCGTGTGTGTATGTGTATGTGTGTGCGTGTGTGTATGTGTGTGTGTGTGTGTGCGTGTGCGTGCGTGTGCGTGTGTGTGTGTACACACGTGTGGTATACCCTTACCTGAGAACAGTTCCTCTCTGTTGACCTTTCCAGTCCGCCCACCCACCTCTCTGCCTTGGGGTTGGTTGAGAGGATGTGTCAATCAACTGTGCTGTGGAATAGTAAAATATACAATAAAACATACATACTAAGCCACCCGCGCAGCACACACACACTCTCTCTCTCTCAAGCCTTTTTGACAGCTACACTACACTTTAAACAGAGTTTTTAGTTTTCAGTGAGAGTTTGAAATACTAGCAATGTCGCGTGCGTCTAGGGTGGAGACTCTGGAGATGATGCTTTCTCTTCTTCTGTGGTGTTTTATGGCAGTTGGCATCCTTTATGTTGTATTACCGCCTCCTTCTGGATTTATCCATTAACTGTTTCCCTACATTCTGTCCCTCTGTTCCCCTATAAGCTCTTCCTGGAAATGATGCAACATGTGGGATTCATGACATCACTGGAAAAGTCACTGATGATGTCATAAATCAAATAGACATGAGTGACATCATATGGTGGAAGTGCACGGTCACAATCTGGCCCTCTGGTAGCGAGGACATTTTCTTGTGGCCCCTGCACTATCTGAACGTATTAATGCCTATGTCCACTTGGTGGCGTCAGAGTACCAGTCTGTGTCGTGGGAGCAAGGTGGGTTTCCTATCAGCCGACTACTCCCCCTCATGAATTGGTGGATCTTCTTCCATATTCAAATGCTGTATTTAAGAACTCTCTTCATTCAGTCAGAAGGTTCTCACGTCTCATATCAGGCTAAATGAGCCTTCATTCTCTTCTGTCTCTAGTTGAGACAATTATACAGCAACAGCATGAAGATGGGCTTAGTTCTGACCTCAAATCTGAGTTTCCAGTGGCCAGCTTAACAGGAGGAAAGACATGTGGAATAATGTTCTTTATGTATATTATGCACGAGAAGCTCCGATCTGAGATAAGAGTGAAAATCCCTCTCTTCTGCTCAAGTGTAAATTCCTGGAAGATGATCCAGACTTGATTGTGCTTGGAGAGGGGAAAGTTACACACATTCACATGTTTCTCTTCTTCTTATATCTATAACAGGAGTAGGCTAAACATACCATACTCATACTAAACATACCATACCTACCATAGGGAGTAGGGATGGGCATCGAATTTCGAATTTTCGAATAATCGTTGTTATTATCAAGGTCGACTTTTATTATTGAAATTCGAAATTCGATTTTTTTTTTTTTTTTTTTTTTTTTTTTTTTTTTGAGTGAAATGTTGCATTGTCTCCCCTGATTCTAAGTATAGTCAAATCGCTTGGTTTGAGCAAGTAAAACAATTTTTATAAGCATTTTAAGCAAGGTTTATGGAAAAATGAATGGCGGATGAAATCCCATGAAGAGGGAGAGGGGGTGACTTTGGCACCCCTTTGGCACTCAGACCTGAGCCTACTAAATATTTAATGAACCACTCATGATTGTCAAAACTGTTTTTTATTTTCGAAAATGTCAATGTAAAAAAAAAAAAAATGTAAAAAAAAAAAAAAAAAAAAAAAATACATTTTTAATTTTTTTTACATTTTTATTTTTATTTTCGAATTTCGAATTAAATTCGAATTTGGCCAGCGAATTTCGAATAGTGTTTTTGCTAGAAATGCCCATCCCTAATAGGGAGTGGAAGCCGCTCTGATTGACATGGTCGGAGCCAATGACAGAGCTTGTAATAAGCCGGGAGCGGACATCCGGCTGCCACTGCAACAGTCGCTCCAATGGGGGAGCAGAGTAGAGCAGGGGAGGGTTTATCCCAGTTATGGAGACCTGCGGCGCCAGACTTCTCGGACGGAAGGGAGAGGAGGCTGACCAGCGAGACTACTCAGACGTTGGATGGGATAGTAAGAGGCTAATATTGAAGAATAGATTTCTGCTTCCAATGTCTGATGCATGACAAACTAATACAGTGTGCAGTCAGTGTGTGAAATGTGTGTATGAGATTCAAATGGAGGAGGACTCTCAACAAACATTTACTATTAAGCCTGACCAAGGGGTTACATCTCTGAATGATTTAAACTGTGACTGCTCTGCATCAACATCTGTCATTTTGATCGCCAAGTCAATGTACGGAATATGTTGTTTGGAGGCTGCATTGGAAATCATTGAGCAACCTTTCAGCATACATTCGCAGCATTATTGCCTCCAGTCCAGATATACAATCCACTTAATTTCACAACCTGAAGTTTTTGAAAGAAATTATAATAAGTTCGTTTGTCAAATTGTATTTTGAATTGACATGCAAGGTTGAGGATCACTTTAGATCAAAAATATCGATGGTTCCCCCGTTTCTCATCATAAGGGACAGCTAATATCTATGGGTTTGTGAAGCCACGTACGTCCACGCTTATTTCTGTGAATAAATTCACAGCCTCCCCGTGCGATGGGCTGTGACAGTAAACCAATTAGAGGTTATTGTCGGGGTGGTTGCTAGGTAGAGCGGGAAGTGAGAGAGGGGTGAAAGGTGACGGGGCGACGCTTCCTGGAATCCAGAGGCCCAAACAGGGGTCACCCCATGTTGAAAGAGGGGGTTCAAAACATTCATAAGAATGTGGCTGCTTTCCACTAGATATTTGACATGAATGTGACTGAAGTTGGACAGCCACACACCAGTGTCCTCTAGAGAGAGAGTGGCGTCAGTGGAGGACCAAAATGCGTGACTCATTAGCCAATGAACAGCCAGGAATTTGATTCTAAAAAAAAAAAAAAAAACTTTCAGAGTACAACACAAACCGTCAATTTTGCTGCAACTCGACAGTGCTGCTTAATCCAGGACCTTACTTCCTGGAACTCTTGAGAGTAAAAAAAACGGGTCCATTGGAGTGAATGTTGATGTCACGACTCTTCTATATACACGGCTCTGCCACACACCATAAAGACACCACATATGACACGTTTTTGATATTTGACATGAATGTGACTGAAGTTGGATATAGCCACACAGATCTTGCTGATTTGACTGAGAGAAAAATGTCTGATTTTTGTGTGTGTAAAGCTTTTTAGAATGTGATCAATATTGTTCTAGCAGCATTGTCAGTTTGTATGTTCAAATGAATTCTCTATGATTGGTTTGTATTCAGCCTATAAGAGCTGGGACAGTCTGAGCAGGGGAAGCCTAACTTGTCCTGGCAGAAGTGACCCCGGCTCTCTGGGTTTGGGTTTGGGGGCCACCGAGGAGGGAACACCTAGGGTTCAAGGGGGCCCAGAGAGGGGCCAGCGGGTGGTAGGGTGAGGGGCTACCTGTGTGTGTGTGTGTGTGTGTGTGTGTGTGTGTGTGTGTGTGTGTGCACGTGCGTGCGTGCGTGCGTGTGTGTCTTGATATGACATGCCAGGGCCCACTGAGTCGGGGCATCAGCACTGTCCCCTCCCCTCTCCTCTCCCCTCCCCTCCCCTCCCCTCCCCTCCCCTCCCCTCCCCTCCCCTCCCCTCCATCCCGGGCTAATCCATGTCTAATCAGACCTTCCCTGGGGGGTTTCAACCCTCAACCTCCAACCTCTCCTTACCTCTTAAACCCATCATCTGCTCCATTAGACACTTACCCCCCCCCCCCCCCGCAACACCACCCTGTTTATCCCACACATGACAAGCCCAATCAAATCTATTCACATAGTATTTAGCAAAGCCCCACCCCCAACCTCCGTACCCAGCCAACATCCAAAGACGATGGCATTTCAAGCCAGACAGCCCATCTTCATGTCACTTCCTATATTTGTGTCACGTGGGTTTCGCCATGGCCACGCCCACTTAGGAGACTTTTGGCAGGTCTGAGTGTATTGTTGGAGTCAATGGGAGGAGTAAACGTGAACATGATTCTATCACCCATATACAGTCATCAACATAAATATTCTGCCCATTCTCCGAAGCCACATATCTTCTGAACATTCTGACACTAAAATGGCATTTTTCAGAGAGACAGATCAGGAGAAAATTGAACTTGTTCAAGACCCGTCTCTGTCTCAGCAACCTGACCTGTCTCTGTCTCAGCAACCTGACCTGTCTCTGTCTCAGCAACACACTCTCACCAGGTTTGGCAACAGCAGCTCACGTTAGCTGGGAGCTAACAAGGGGCAGCTTTGTGTTTCTGTGTGTGGTTTGTGCAGAGAGACATTTTCTAAACAGTTGATAGCAATGGAGACTTCAAAGGGTGCTACTGTAGTTTGTCACTGCACTGTGCCACTGCACAAAGCCTCCAAGCAACCCCCAATAGACCCTTTTCACGGGGGGCATTTTGTGTCAAAAAGGCAGGGTAAACACAGGGCCAAGCAAAACACTAATGAGGGTTTCCAAATTCCAATCGTGGAAGTTTGAAACCCTCATTCGTGGTTTGCTTGCACCTGTGTTTACCCTGCCTTTTTGACACAAAATGGCCCCCGTGGGAAGGGTATATCCTCAGGAAGGAAGGAAGCATGAGAGAGTGGGCAGTGGCATCACAGTGTGTATGCAGTGTGTATGCAGTGTGTATGCAGTGTGTATGCAGTGAGAATTGACAGTGTTTTCCAAATGTGTCACCATGTCCTCGACTCCTCGTTATGGCATCCTGTGATGTCACCATGTGCTCGTTATGGCCATCTGACATCCTGTGATGTCACTGCCCTCGCATTGTTTTTCCACGCTTCTCAGCGAATACTTCCTTTGCCTCTTTTCATCTAAGCTCTCTTTATGCCAACATCCATCTCCTTGTACTCATCCAAACTGGACATTTGGGCTTCTCATAAAAAAAAAAAAAAAAATTTTTATCCCATTTTTAGGTTAGTGCTAATTTTAATTTAGTAATCCTGGTTGCTGCTCCACCCTCTGCCGATCTGGGGAGAGACGAAACTGGCTCCATGCTTCCTCTGAGACATGGGCAGTTAGCCAGCCGCTTCTTTTCACCTGACAGGGGAAGCTTCACCGGTAGGACACAGCACGTGGGAGGATCACGCTCTTCCAACCAGTTCCCCTCCCTCTGAACAGGAGGCACCACATCAGCGACCAGTATATTTC
>NC_139639.1:8343746-8358746 GCF_964638095.1 Poromitra crassiceps
TCAAAGAGCGGCCGCGCAGACAGGCACAGCAGCAGCAAAGCAGTGAGACTGGTGACGCGAGGTTACAGCAGCAGCAACGAGCTTGTGACACGGCCGCTGCAGCCAAGAAGACACACACGGAGGGAGGAGTTGGAAGCAGAGGGGGGTTTCCTGCCATTATGGAGGAAATTACTGTTCAAAACTATTGTTTAGATGTCTGACGTCTTACTGATGCCAAAAATGAATGGTTAAAGTGACTGTTCTATCGAATTTCACAAAAAGCCGTTTATCTCAGAATAATTTTTCTGACGCTGAAACCATGCTGTATTCAACTGCTAATGCTTACATAACTACTAACTCTACAAACTAACTCTTTTAGACAGAGAAAGCACACATTCTATTAGTTCTTTTGAGATATTGTGTGTTCACAAAATCTTAGCAGAAAAGAATCCTCGGGTCTTGAAAGATGAGCCAGAATCCTCAAAAAAAACCTCTGGCAGAACCTACCTACAGTAAAAAAAAAAACGGCTGGCAGTGAATGTGTTAAAAACATAAACACACTGGCGTCTTTCATGCAGGCTAGCAAGCGTAACTGACTGCTGTCTGTCTGAGTCTGACCCACTGAGTCTGACGGTCTGACCACAGACTGTAACAGAGATGTAATGCAGGATAGCCAAGCGAATGTGTTTGGATGGAAGTTTGACGTTAGGCCAATCAGAGGCAGAGAGGGGCGGGTTATGCCTTCGCATAGCCTTCGCCATCATCCAAAAAAAATATCGCCTCCGGGACAACAACGCTTCCTACCCAGCGTGTGCACGTCTTTCCGACAGGGGTGGTTGTTATGGCAACTATCAACAACAACAACTACTACTAACTACTACAAGACATAAAGACCGAAATAGGCTACCTTGTTAATGTGTCTGTCGGAGACACGGCCTAACGTTAACATTTAATATGAGCCGAATATCAGGGTGTATTCACACCTGTAGGTCATTTGCTTTGTTCCGATTCAGGTACTTCTTAATTGATACAATTGTTGCATTTGTGCCTTGGTTCGTTTGTGTTCACACAGCCACAAATCAAACGATCCAAATAGTATAGAGGGAATGCACAGACGCCACGCCCCCTCCCGAACACGCCCCCTCAGCCGGACTGAGCAGCACTGAGTGTCAAATTTCCAAAACAAACGTGGCTTCCGCCAGGGGTAGTAGCGAAACCACGGCTAATATAAACGATTATCTGCTTAAAATAAAGGCAGTTGGACTCGAATGTGACCCTTACAGCTTGCCAAAGAACCAGTGGTCCATGGACGTAGACATGTGGCCAGGAATAGGGTTTCCTGACATTTATATGTACTTAATATCGACGCCGGGGAAATACACAAACCAAAGCATGAAAGCATACAAGAGCCTGGACGCGTGGTCGTACTTCAAGGCTGGATTTGTTGGCGACATTAAAGTAACAAGGACAGCAATGGATATTCTGGTTGTATGTGGAGAGGTACATATTTATTTTATTACAACTTTTATTAAGAAAAATATAGCATACGCTGTCACTAACACATGCTAGCTTTGTTCATAGTTAACACTGTCACTCATGTAACGTTATATCTGTGCAGATAAAACACAGCCAGAGAATGAATGAGCCCTCATTGAAACCCTGGATAGCTGCAGAGAAGACCGGGACCGTTTCATTAGCTTTCGGCAGGCTGTAAAAAGATACCTCCGACGCCTTGTTGAATCTATTTTTACAGTCAATGGCACAACAGCACTTTCCCATTTTCGTTGTTTTCTCGCGGAAGCTGAACGCTAAACACCGTGACCCGGCGGCGCCACCTGGCTTGTTTAGACGTTTTGACACTTACTGCAGCTGAGTGGGCGTACCCGCACTGACTGTCGCGTCTGTGACGTCACGTGCATTCCCTCTATTGCCAAACTTCCTGGATTGGCCAGCAGACACTCTGATAGGCTAATAGACTCTCGGGATGGAAAAAATAATTCCCAGAGATTTTCCTATAGCTATATCATTATAAGAATGCGTTTTGTTAGACCTACATGCCCCGTGCTAGGAGAGAGAGAGAGAGAGAGAAAGAAAGAGGGAGGGATCGGGAGAGAGAGAGGGAGAAAGTTATTTATTTATTTATTTATGTAGGCTATGTAGCCTATGTATTTATTTAGCCTATTTAGGCTATCGGGAATTTGGAGATAGAAGATCAAAGACCCTCGCAACTTCGATCTGCTATTACTATCATGGAGACTTCAGAGGATTAGCCTACACATAGGCTATATATAACACCTGTCCTGTCAGGAATAAAATATCAATAAATAATTTAATAATAGCCTACGGACATTTCGAGGAAGACATGCAATCAGTCTGATTGTCTGATTGAACCAGACAATCTTATCACAAAGAAGGCTGGCTCTGATTACCACGACTTGTTTTCATTTATTGAATGGAGACCAGAGGTTGATTGAGTTCAAACTGCTGATGTGATGATGCAAAAAAAAACAAAGTTTATCCATGCAAGTCACAAGTCGCCAAAAGAGGATCTGAATGAAGATGTTGTTTTTAAACAATAAAAATGCTTGTTCTTCAGGCCATTACGCACAACGCAGCTGACTACAGCAGCTGGTTTATCCAAAAATGCGTACTGTTTCCTGCAGTTGTGGCGGATGAGGTCGGATCACGTTCTCACCACAAACGAACCGCACCAGAGTTCGTTTGGAAGCGGACCGAGACCATCCTTTCTTGGCGATCTCGGTCCGCTTGTTTTGTCCCGCATCCGAGTGCGATTGCTGTGTTCACACTCCCCCAAACGAACCGCACCAAGGGGGAAAACGCTCTCTGTTTCGGAACAACTGCTCCAAACAAGATAGGTGTGAATACACCCACATGTCTGCGCTCAGCTACAGGAATTAAACCGGATATTCAGGTGGGTTGTGACGGTTATTATTGTTGTCAAGTTAAAACTGTCTATAGTGCCATCAAGCAGGAGCAGTGTGTTGCTGCCATCTACAGGCAGGAAGGAGAAGGGAAAAAGTTCAGTGAGGTGGACAGACACGATTTAAACACGATTTCAGACGGCAGCCCGTCTTTATTGTCGCACGAACACACTACAACACATGCATGCGGCCACTACACACACTCATGCTGACGGTGGCCGGTGAAATATGTCCTCTGCATTTGACCCATCCAGGCTTGTCCTTTACTCCAGGGGGCAGGCCAGACGCAGTGGTCGCTTTTTCTTTCCAGCGCCCGGGGACCATCATTGGACCAACTTCAGATGTTGTCGTCACTGGTCGGATGACGATCTTCTGCATGTTTTTAGTGGGGGGTTATGTACGGGGGGTTCCCTGGGGAGTACGGGGAGAACATGCAAACTCCACACAGAAAGGCCCTTTCGACGAGATAGCCCACCAGGGCAGTAGGCACTGAAGATATGGGAGGGGGCACAACTCCAGCGCCCACAGCGTCCCAGGTGAGAATCGAACCCAGGACCTTCGAGCTGTGAGGCGACAGCGCTTACCACTGCTCCACCGTACCCCACACACACACACGCACATGCACACTCAGACCAAATCAACCATCCAATGAAAGTTAAATGTATGATCTTGGGATTTGCTATTTCTATTGTTTGTTAGAGCCTTCACACTCAAATGAGCCCACTTTTTTCCACTCCATAATAGCATCTAAAGCAGAAAACGTAGGCCTACCCAAACAAAGCAAATATACCCTACTAGAAATTGGATACAGGTGTTCGACTGATCTGCACCGAAAGGCCGATGAGAAGTGAAAGGCTATATGCACATCGTGTTAAAGTTGTGTGAACTGTCGCAGTTACAGTATGTAAACAGAGTCAGCCGGCTAGAGTCAGACACTCAAGCCTCCCAAAGCTCAGGTTCATATGGGTTCCATTGCCGTTGCCACCAAAATGCTGCTTGGCTGATCCCTCCTATAGTAGGCTAACTCCTAGAATACATTCTAAACATAAGAAATGTTGAGTAAAATACTCATCTTACTCTGTCATTTGTCTGGTGGGATAAATGTATAATGACTTAGATGGCTGTAATCCATATCAGGCTGCGTGAATAGGTTGGCATAGTCGCATGGAGTGAAAAGTAGGCTACAGTTTTGATGCTCAGTGATGAAAATATTGAAACTACATAGCATGTCTGTAGTAAGGAGGATTACTGTCTAATTTTAATATAAAAAACAACATCCATCTGAATTTGGAACAATTTGGCACAGACATCATAGTTCTTTTCATTCAAATGTGGTATCTGTGCGCGCTCTTCAGGCAGGCAGAGGAACTGTCAGCTGTAAGATTTGACCCCTGTCAAACTCAGACTGGCAACACAAGCAGCTGACCCGACTGATCTGCTCTCCCCTGCAGCTGAAAGTGTTCCAGCCTGGAGAGCCAGCAGGGGGCAGACGTGGACTGACATAGTGAGAGCCCCGTGTTCATTCCCCCTGGAGGACCTAAACAAGTCACACACTGATGATGTCAATGACTGAAGCCGTCTCAAGTCACAATGCAGTGACAAATGAATACACTTCCTGAAAAGTAACTGTAACAGCACATTTAACCCTTATACTCGTATCAATATATATCTGCTTTAAAATGCATGTGCCTTTGAAATGATATAGTGCAATCTACTTTTCTACCACCAGATGGTGAATAACCATACAGGTTGGGACCATAGACGGGTTGGGACAGTTTTCAATAGGCAGTGAATAGAGATCATAAGTGGGTGTTTTGGTTAATTGTAATGCATGCATAGCTCCACCCAGTGTAGGAATTTGGCAGGGGCAAGGGCAAAAAATGCCCCAATAAATCTCATAATGCCCCTAAAAACCATAATCCAGGGGAAAAAATTGACCCCAATAGTTTGATAATTTAATTTTAATTTCCATTTCCATCTCTAACACACACTCAACACCTGCAAGCTGGTTGCCAGAAAAAGACGTGTTGTTCACACGCTTTAGCAACTTTATGCACTAATAAAACATTTTTTAAAGTGCCCCCAACATTTAGTAAATGCCCCCAGTTTTTAGACAATGGGGGCAAAAGTTGCCTGCAAAATATTTTTAAGATTTCCTACACTGCCTCCATCCCATTCAGAATTGTTAAAATCACGTATAGCCTACACCTAATACAGGTTGTCATACAATATTTGATGCACATTGTTTCACATTGTATGAGGCTCAGAACTGGATTGTTCACCACAATGGCTGCTGGAACACTCAATGTTTTTTTTTACCAATACTTATCATGACAATATGATCAAAACATTCCATGGCAGCCATACTGGTCTACCAGCCAAATGACCCTAACAGGGAAAGGAATCAGTTCAGTGTTGAATTGTGGTTATTTTCTCCTCATGAGCACCACTGGGCCTGTGTGGTTCTGCATTGGCAGAAGTAAACTCTTATCTCCTGGCTGCTATCAGGGTGAACATGCCACTGATAGTGATAATAACTAGGGCTGGGTATCGCCACTGACTTCCCGATACGATACGATTCCGATTCACAAGGTCCCAAGTCGATACAATTTCCGATACGATACGATTCAATATCGATATTTTAGTTACAATACCAGTTTTGCTTTGATAATGGAAGAGATTCTCAAAGAACTAATGCTGTAAATTGTACAAGGAACCCTCTAACCTGGTGCATTATTAAAAAATATTAATATTTACATTAAGAATTGACCATAAAGCAAGCAGTTACATCATGTAATTATTTTTTATTTAAACATGACCAACATAGTCATTCAACATCTTATCTTTCTTTACAGTCTTCTGTCTCTTTCTTTACAGTCTTCTGTGAGAAGCCAAACAAATTTAGATTTCCACTATACAACAGAATCATTGAACAGCAGCATGTTGTAAACAGTGTTTCATAAAGTATAAATGCTTTGTAAATAAAATTAAATACAGCTCATGAACATTTCCAGTTCACAAACATTATAGTGCAAACAGATTTGAGGTCTGTACATCTGGCTCATGGTGCCTGTGTAGCCTACAGTATTTATGTTTTTGTTTCAACTACAAACATAAATAAAAGTCAACTTGAAACTATGTTTTAACTACCACACACAGCCTATAATATTATAGCCTAATGTTTATAAAAAAAAAAAAATGCATTTGAAAAGATCGATACTGGGATTTATGTATCGATACTTGTTCCTTCACATGAATATCGATTCAATATCGATATATCAATTTTTTGAACCCAGCCCTAATAATAAAGCAGCCATTCGAGAGTCCAAACAGAGTTGAGTTTGTTCTGAATGTGGCCTCCAGCTGGTTGAAGCAGGACTACGTCTGGGTATCAAATCAACTTTACACTGGTAGAGGTGGAGCTTAGAGTTTGCTCATATCGGAGCACATATCTTATATTGCTTTATATGGCCTTAGTTGTTGGCTACATGCTGCAGATGACTGTAGCGTGTCCAGGGACCAGGCAAGTGCATTAACAGCATGTCATCATAGTCTGAGATGTGAACTTCCTCCAGTACTGAGACCAATTCATTCATTTCCCCCAAATACAAATGTGTAAAGATCGTAGTGTGACAGACAGGATGGTCGTATCGAACCCTCTCAGGCTCACATTAAGACTTTTCCATTTCACCTTTGTGTTCTGCCTTATAGTTGCCTTTTTTGAGTTTGAAGTTTTCACATCCCCCCAGAATCAGCACAAAGCTCAGATAATGAGATATGCTACTCACTTAAAGCAGCTACGAGCAACTTTTTCGATTGTTATTAAACAGTATAAATTTAATATCAATGCATCACATCTTACCTCTAATAGTAGATGAGACCAACGCAGAGTAGTCTCGCTTGAACCCCGAGTGAATCGGCCAGTGTAGTCTGTCTGTGGCCAGGGAAGATCAGGAAGTGAAATGAAACGGTTTGCAGCAGCCACTTCGGCCATAACCACAAAATAACTTCCAAAAAACCTGTTAGAATATAACGAGAGATGTTCGCGAGAGTATGCGTGGCTTTCACATTGTTTATGTTATGTTGCTAGGCAGCGCGAACGGGGTAGGCAGGCAGCTGCGTTTCACTTCCGCGTTTCACTTCCGGGTTTAGCCGGTCCGGCGGTAAGGAGAGAGAGAGAGAGCCCCCTGTTGACGCGAGTTTAGACAGACACAGACTTAATAATCATCCAAGGGAGCAATCTCCGATTCACACGGCTTTGGTCTCAGCTACTATTATAGGTAAGATGTGATGCATCAATATTGTAATTATACTGTTTAATAACAATCGAAAAAGTTGCTCGTAGCTGCTTTAAGACTTCTATACACTATAATATGGGATATTACTGTAGCCTATAAAACAAAAACAAAAGACAAAGAAGGGAACTTGAATTTGATTGAAAACAGCAGTGTAAAGCGTAACAACGAAAACAAAAACTCAAGATAGAACATTGAACATGTCTTTGGTGTGTGCTAGAAGTGATTTGACGCTTCCAGCTTCCTCTGTTCATAAGTAATGCCCATTCTTGTGGGCAGTGTCCATGGACACACACGCACACATACACACACACACACACACACACACACACACACACACACACACACACACACACACACGCACACACACACACACACACACACACACACACACACCCGCACGCGCACACACTTTGTGTATCTTATAATGGACAACAGCTTCATGGTTTTCTGTGTAAGGATGCTGCCAAAATGGCTTCAAATGTTTGAAAGGAAATTAAATATTAATTTGAGCTCATAACGCAAATTGTATCACACACACACATGTACACGCACACACACACACGCACACACACACACACACACACACACACACACACACACACACACACACACACACACAGTCTTACACACTGGGGTACACATTTGCGCAACAATGATGTGTTATGTCCTTCACAGTTCATATTGTAGAAACAATGTATTACATGTGGGGAAAACGATGAAATGAGAGCAGAGAGAATACGTGTGTTTGACAGTTAAGTATTATTAATATAATAATATAGTATCATGTACTGAATGTAACCTTCAAAGTTGGGATCACTTCAGAGGTGCTATAGATAACATTCCTGGAATGTAGATGATGTAGCCAGGCGTGGTCTCCCACTGTTACAGTTTGCAGCAACTGCTCCTGAACAGCTGACAGGATTTTTGGCTGCACACAATTCTCAAGCGAATTCATGAATGTATTTAGCCTGCAAGTTAATGTTTTATCTTTCTGATTTGTTTTGAACATGTCTGCCTCTCTCTGTCTCGTCTGTGTTGGTTGTATTTCATTGGTCCATAGGGCTGCATCCTGCTACAGGCCATGACAGAGCTGTGAGCAGAGTGTCAGTAGTGGTTGATGAAAGGAGGTCATCTGGCTCATACACACATCGTGCCTCACTGTGCTAAGCAGCATACCATAATGACGGGTTAATTTGGGGTTATCGGTTATCGCCCAGTCACTTAGCTCTGCTAGCAGTAGGGAAGGAGTGTCAGGCCAGATGGAATTCTCTATTTGGGTCAGAATTTACAACTAGAGACCACCTTTGGAGATTTATGAAGATTTGGGAAAACAAGCGAGATTGAATAAATAAATAAATAAATCTAAAAAGTCTGAAGAGTCTGATTGCAGTTCAATTGCAATGGTTCTTGTGAGTTTCCCTATGCCAAGGTGCTGGAGAGGAGACTCCAGTCAAGATTGATTGTTGAGTGTATGATGTTTACTTGTTTCTGCTGTGTGTGGTTGCCATTTTTCCCTCTGCTGGCTGTGTGGTGCCAACACCTTCTACTGCTTCAGGGCAGGCTTCAGGCAAAACGGGTCAATTTTTCTCACCCAGAAAGAAATCGTCCAGTCATAGCTAGGTGTCCACATTTACCTATGGAGGTAGAATGAATGAAATAATGAATGAATGAATCAATTAATCAATCAATCAATCAATGAGAGCAAAAAAAAAGAAAAGTCAATGAATCTCAATGGAAAAAGGTTCATTTCTGACCCTTTTAAACGTTGGAGAAGGCTTTTTTTTTTTAGTCTTGAGACATTGGATGTGTAATTGAATAGTAGGAATGTGATCCTAACAGCGAGCATACCAGCGTTAATCACTGTGTCTCCCATGCTCCCTCTGTCCTGACATCCTTCATCCATGTCGTTTGTATCTGTGGGACGTCTTTCTGACCCAAGTGAACTCTGATCCACCTCAGGCGCAGACTGTTCTAAGCTGTTCTGTTATTTGCCCACTTAGTCATTCTATCATCTGTGCATCTGTGTCAGAGAATGACCTCATCTCTGTCCTGACTAACCTGTACAAAGTTCTGTCAGATTCTTTTCCACACTGTGGAACCACTGGTGAACATGTCTGTATATTAGGCATTGAACATTGCCTTACATGTTTCCCCTTTGTTGTTAATTTCTTATTTTGTACTGTGCTGTTTTTTTACTGTGATATGGATCTCCCTGGGTCTGAAATAAAGAATTGAATTGAATTGAATTGAATATCCACATTACTGATTATTATTTATTTCCTGACAATATTGTCGCAATATCAACATTGAGGTATTTATTTGGTCAAAAAACCAGGCCCTGTCCTGTCCCTGTTAAATATAGACAAATAAAAAAAGAGAGTTTAGTCACATGACAGGTATCTTTAGACTATTTAGATGTAATGCATACTTTGCAGTCAACCCCCCTTCCTCAGACCACACCTCCTTTTATTTTTAACGTCTGCCTTCATTGTGATCTCATTGTGTGACTGCATCTGACACAGTGGTGACTGGTGATGATCTGATGTTGACAGAAGGACAGACAAACACCTGGCAATGTGCCAGAAGACTTCTATCATCTTGGTCCCCACTCCTCTTGCCTTCAAGATGTCTGTACTTTTATTTCCCTTAATAATGATTCTGACTTTCTTATGAAGATGTATTGTTATAGGTAGGCATTAATGCTGTACCTGACCTGTGACCCCGTATACAATTTGGTGTTAGGAGAATTTCTCACTTGAACTGAGTCAATGGGTCCCTCGACATGAAAAATCACAGAGGTGCTCGTCGGGCCATAGCGTCATGAATGACGCTATGGCCAAATCAAATATGGCTGCCATCGGCTATGATGAAAATCTAGCTTTTTTGTTTCTGAGAGTATATACACATCTAATACCTCCATTCACACTGATTATGGTCTGCAGAATTCATTTCTGATATTGTTATGATCATTCTGGGTGATTTTGACTTTGAAAGGTCATGGTCATTTTGCTATTCTTAAGACCTTGGCGATAACTTGGCCATTTTTAGCAGTCAATCAATCAATCAGATTTATTTATAGAGCACATTTAAACATGACATATCAACCAAAGTGCTGTACATAGGGTAGATACACAGGAGCCTCTGATTGGCTGACCTGAGGGCTCTAGTGTTGGAGTAGGGGGATAGGAGGTCTGAGATGTAGGAGGGGGGCTGGTTGTTGAGTGCTTTGAATACAAACAGGAGAACCTTGAAATCTATTCTGTAGCGTACTGGAAGCCAGTGAAGGGAGGCAAGGACAGGAGTTATGTGGTCTCTTTTGCGGGTTCCGGTCAAGAGTCTGGCAGCGGCGTTCTGTACTAAGTGCAGACGGGCAGTAGGCTAGTAACAGGTATAATAACTCAATATAGCTATAGCAATATGTAGCAGCATCATGTTATGGGGCTACAGGCGGGAGGACAGTAGGAGGAATATCTCTCTGCTTCTATGTAAGAGTTAACTTGATGCACCAGGATTAGTGTTGGGGGTAACTCATTAGAAAAGTAACATATTACATGTAATATATTACTTTTAGCAGTAACTCAGTAATATAACTTATTACTTATAGGATTTCAATAATATTATACCAGTTACTTTGTCAAGTAACTCAAGTTACAAATTGAGTTACATTTGATTAAATCAAACCACATATTTCAAAAAGATATCATTTCCTAATCAAACTGTGTGTTTTTATGCAAATAACCACTATAGATGACAATAACAAAGGAAAAGAATAACATTTAGAATTTGTTTACACTGATTTCGAGGCCGTTGAAATTATCTTTTGGGATGGTTCCGGGGCGGCAATGTCATTCTGCTGCTGCTGTTGTTTTGTTGAAAGTAATGCAAGTAGTGTAATAAGTAACGAGTTACTCTACACAGAAAGTAATATTGTAAAGTAACTTATTACTTTCAAATGAAAGTAACTAGTGATATGTAGTATATTACATTTTGAAAGTAACTTGCCCAACACTGACCAGGACAATAAGCTCACAATAAAAGACGTTTGTTCTCAAAGTTACAATACCACCAGGACCAGACGCACAGCCTCCACCACCTTACTCACTCTGGAACACTGAAGACTGTAAATGCTGACATCCTTTAAGGCCATGTTCAGACTAGGAGGCCAAATCTGATTTGTGAACTTTAGTGAGCTATTAATGACTTTATCCAGAATGGTTTTGTGAGTCTGGATGCTCCAAGTCTGATTTGTGTCACTTGTCCCAAACCACATATGGAGGTAGTTTCCAATCTGCTTTCGACTGACTGGACGCGCAGATCCACCAAATCTGATTTGAACGTCACTTGCAACTCATCATCAAATGCTTCTGCGCAGGAAAACCACGTCACCAATGTACGTCGTTACCATAAAAACCCATGCAGATAGGCTGTTTAGGTCTGGACACACAGATCCGACTTGAGAATCAGATTTGTGGCAGCGGACACACTCCCAAATCAGATTTGGGAAACCAATCAAGATAATGATGATTAATGACTTTATCAGCAAATCAGATTTGCCTGTAATGTGAACACGGCCTAAGACGCTGACTGCTCACTGATTGTCTCATTTGCCACAGCTGTGGCAATTGCCCGCAGCTCACCGGCAGAACGGAAGTGGAGGAGAGAGCGCGCGCACGTAATGGATACCAAAGTAAAAGTCACACAAATAAAATAAAACATCCCGCGCTGCCTCTTACACATACATTTAACAGTTACATTAACAACAGGATTGTCCTTCAGTCTTTCCATCTTCACTAATGTTTCTTCTTTGGTAAAAAACTGCTGCTTCATTTGACTTTTTGATTCCACATCTGCTCTAAACATGAAGACACTTTGTTGTGTTTTAGGAGGGAGATCGTCTCAGTTCAGGGGCGTAGTGGAGGCTAAACACAGGTAAACACACTGTTTACCCACCTCTTTCAAATTAGGTAGAGTTTACTCACCTATTTTCAGATCAACTTTATAACTCAATGAGGGGAAACAAGGTGGATAAACTAGCCTACCCACCTTGGCTAGTTTACCCACCTCTGTATTTACCACTACACACCTGTCTCAGTTTTATAATGTCATTTATTTTCACATTTTCTCCAGCAGCTTTGATACACTTCCTGGAATTAATATAGAAGAAATACTTTATTGATTCATGGAATGAAAAACATGCTGGTAAAAGACTCTGGTTTAATCTTTCTATGCATATAGTCACTTAATCAACACAATCAATTTGTGAAACCAGCATGTCAGCACTGTGGAGGAAAACAATGTGCATTACATTTGTGGTTCACTTTTCTTAACAAAGTTACAAAGTGTTGGGAACAAAATCAACATATTAACAAATATTCCGCCATAGTAAAGATGTTTTGCTGTCTCCATTAAGGCCCATGCAGTGAAGAGAAACAGCAGAAAATATTACAGCAACAATACAAATAGCCAGAGATGAAAAGTACACACATTCTTTACTTAAGTAGAAGTACAGCTACTTGTGTAAAAAAGACTCTGGTAAAAAATAAAAGTACTGATTCAACTTGTTTACTCAAGTAAAAAAAAAGGGGGGGAAATACAGCCTCTAAAATGTAGCCTACTAAGTATATAAAAGTATATGAAGTATTTCTGCAAAGCTATAGCCTAGCGAACCTCACATAATATTAATATAATTCAGACTATTAAACTTAAAAGATCCCCTCCAAACACATTTTAAGATAGGCCTATATTAAAAAAAAACTTTAATTTGATTAATAATTTGTGTCTGATATGGTTTGTCCACAAAAAAGTTCAATAGGCGATCATTTAAATCCTTAAAATAACATCTACTTTGTCTCCCTCATGTCATTGATGTGATGTGACATGTTACAGGTTTAGCCTGTCACTTTAAATAGGCTACATTATTTTCACGTTGGCACTTTATATAATTCAATTAAACGTCAAGGGTGTTTTATTTTGAAAGTTGTGACAGGAAGTGGAGTTGTTCACGTTGGTTAGCTTGACCATGAACATACAGCGCCTCCGCCATTTTGGCCCAAAAGGAGACTAGTGAACCCTGTCTGTCTATGGTAAAAACAGCATCCAGTAAAACATCCCGCCTACAAAGTGCAGTAGCTACAGATATTCTTTTTCAACTTCAGATTAATCTTCCCGGTCAAAATGCATTGTGCTGCTGCTGCTGCTGCTGCTTTAGGGGCCAAGATGGCGGCGGTGCTGCTTTGGCGCTACCGCAGCGCCTCTAGCGGCTGTTTCTAGAAATGCATCATAAACCACAAAGCACACACTCTTTCCTTCCACCCTCTTTGGCTTGATACAGAAGGGGAACGCACGCGGATGTTTCTGCAGGCACTAGCGGGAAAGCTGGGACAGCGCGAGACAAAGTGAGTGAGACAAACAAACTTACATGTTTTCGTCTGTTGTGCTTTATACTGAAGTCACGAGCCTGCTTTGAAAATGTAATGAGAAGTAGATATGTGTTCAAATGTAGGGAGTAAAAGTACAAAGCTGTCAGAAAAATAAAATACTCAGTAAAGTACAGACACCTTTAGTAAAAATAGTAAATATTTCAGCCTTAAACATCCATTCCAACTTCTGGCCATCATCTGCCCAGAATGATCTGCAATTTAATTCATTTCCCACATGTTTTACACACACACACACACACACACACACACACACACACACACACACACACAGTGTCCCTGAATATAAAATCTTCTGCTGACAGTGAATGTTGGTTAAAGTGTATTTACAGTAACTCACTAATCTACAGAGAAACACACACGCCCACATTAAGGTGTGTGTGTGTGTCAGAGACACGCCCACATTAAGGTGTGTGTGTGTCAGAGACACGCCCACATTAAGGTGTGTGTGTGTGAGAAACGCCCACATTAAGGTGTGTGTGTGTGTCAGAGACACGCCCACATTAAGGTGTGTGTGTGTCAGAGACACGCCCACATTAAGGTGTGTGTGTGTGTCAGAGACACGCCCACATTAAGGTGTGTGTGTGTCAGAGACACGCCCACATTAAGGTGTGTGTGTGTGTGTCAGAGACACGCCCACATTAAGGTGTGTGTGTGTCAGAGACACGCCCACATTAAGGTGTGTGTGTGTCAGAGACACGCCCACATTAAGGTGTGTGTGTGTGTGTGTCAGAGACACGCCCACATTAAGGTGTGTGTGTCAAGTCTCAAGTCTCTTATGGACGAGTGTTCTTCTATCATCTGCTGGATGTCATCTGGTCACACACAGTCACACACACACACAGAGTCGCACACAGTCACGCACACACACACACACAGACACACACACAGTCGCACACAGTCGCGCGCGCACACACACACACACACACAGACAGACACACACACGATAAGATGGCTGTGTGTGTGATGCTGTACAGAGTGAAGCATCATGTCAGCAGCTGTGTTTGGTCACAGTGTGTTTCTCTCTCACTCCTCTAACTGACACAGAGACACTGAGGAGGCACCAATAGACCAGTATAACCTAAACCCAGGGTATAGAGGTTCAGTGAATGAGGTTTGGAAGGTGTACAGGTGAGTCAGTGTGTCAGAGGAAACTGTGTAGAAGGACAGAGAGCCAGCAGGCCAGTCGAGAAACACAGCGACTCTGTTAGAGTCAGAGGAGAGGGGAGGTATGAGTGTGCTTCTGTTATTGTGCAGGGCAGAGTAATGACCACCAGAGCACCTCAGACTCCAGGACTTTTCATTCCTTCCAAGCACACAGTCATCACGCTCTCCTCTCCTGCT
>NC_139639.1:8363746-8398746 GCF_964638095.1 Poromitra crassiceps
GTCTGTCTGTCTGTGTGTGTGTGTGTGTGTGTGTGTGTGTGTGTGTGTGTGTGTGTGTGTGTGTGTGTGTGTGTGTGTGTGTGTGTGTGTGTGTGTCTGTCTGCCTGGCTGTCTGTCTGTCTGTGTGTGTGTGTGTGTGTGTGTGTGTGTGTGTGTGTGTGTGTCTGTCTCTGTCTGTCTGCCTGCCTGCCTGTGTGTGTGTGTGTGTGTGTGTGTGTGTGTGTGTGTGTGTGTGTGTGTGTGTGTCTGTCTGTCTGTCTGTCTGTCTGTCTGTCTGTCTGTCTGTCTGACTGTCTGTCTGTCTGTCTGTCTGTCTGTCTGTCTGCATGTCTGTGTGTCTGTTCGTATCACGTCATCCTAACTTGTCCACAAGGGGGCTAAAGTTAGGCTACATTTTAGCAAAGGAAAAACTGGCATGGTCATTTTCAAAGGGGTCCCTTGACCTCTCACCTCTGGAGATCTGAATGAGAATGTTCTGATGCCCACGACTCAAGTCTGCCTTTACAGATAAGGCAGCGTTTTTCAAAGTGTTGTCAGCTCTGCATTTACATTACAAAAGAAGACAAAAACTAATTTAAAGTCAAAGTTGGACAGACAAACCCGTCTTTATTATCACATGACAACCCAACACACACATGCTGCCAGCCACACACACACACACACACACACACACACACACACACACACACACACACACACACACACACACACACACACACACACACACACACACACACACACACACACACACACACACACACACACACACACACACGCTGACAGTGGCCAGTGAAATATTGTCTCTGCTTTTAGTTCTAACCCATCCAGGCCTGTCCTTCCTCCGGGGGGCGATATTTTTTCCCCATGATGGTGAAGGCATGACCCGCCCCTCTCTGCTTCTGATTGGCTGACTGCACTGGCTGCTCTCGCCTGCTTCCCAGGAGAGCCAGAAGTCATCTCAAACAAGCGGACCTACTTTCATTCTGTTATGCATGATAGGCTATTAGTGGTGTGTTTGCTGGAGTCTGGAGAGCTAACATTCATATTTTATTAAAATGACTATGCAGTTTAGATGTTGCTGAGGCTGAGGGTCAAATGTGTTCATAACGGCTTTGAAAAATGCTACCTCATATGTAAAGAGGAGACTCAAAGGAAACCCATAAAACCCATTCTCATGTATGAGAGGTCAAGGGACCCCTTTGAAAATGGCCCTGCCAGTTTTCCCTTGTCAAAATTGAGCCTAACTTTGGAGCGTTATTTAGCTCCCTGGTTTGACAAGCTAGCATGATGCTAGCAGGCAGCTAGCATCATGCTAGCAGGCAGCTAGCATGACATGGTGACATGGCTGATAGCAATGATGCCTTGGGTCTTGTAGTTTCATATGATACCAGGCTCTTCACTCTAGATTTAAAAATGATGCTACAGCCTCTGAAAGACAGTCATGTCGGACGCCGGCGCCTTCAGGATTTTGGGGTGGCACGTTACAAAGCATTTATAAATTGGATCAAATACAATTGTTAAATAATGATAGATTAGCTTATTAATCAGGAATAAAACATTTTTACTGTAACTGTGTTTATGAATTACTTAGTAATGTTGAGTAATGTATGAACAATGCTTTATAAATGATGAATTAAGTATTTAATAATACTTAACTAATGCTTAATAGTATGCAGTTATTATAAAGTGTTACAAAATAGTTGATTGTGTTACTTTGTTTTCATGAATCAAACTAAATGCATACTTACATTTCCTCAGACCTGGTTTCAACCACTGCTCTGCATCATGGTCCACACTGGAGGAAGAAACACAATCAGATCAGCAGATTCTCTTTGATGATGGAAACATTCAAGAGCAAATGAAACATTTGATCATGTGACTCTACTTCATTTGCATTTTACCTGAGAAAAGACAGGACAATGCACTGCGGTGGGGGGGGGGGGGTGCAAGATGGCGGAGTGAGGAGTACTACTTTTGAAGGTTCTGATTATTTTTTTAAATTTGAATACGTCCTAGGTCTGTTACTCTTATTATTATTATTGTCATCGAAAAGTGCCAGTAAACTCAAGTTTCTGTATTGCAGAAGAAGATAGTTTGATATTACTATTAAAAAACTCCTTTTAACACCACTGATACAGTGCCATTTTGATTTTGCCTGTTCTACCTGGTACAGTGGCCTGAGAATGAGATTACAGAAGAGGTTGCAGGTTATGGAAAATAACATCATTCATTATCTACTGAATGCTCCTCCTAGGACGCATAGGAGGGAATGAATTCAAGAAGGTGGGCATGTTGCCTGTTGAGTTTAGGATTGAACAGGTAAGGATTAATCAGAATCAGAATCACTTTTATTGCCACAGTATGCAAGTTACATATGAGGAATTTGTCTTAGTGTCTGTATGCAGCGTAGCGGTCACATCAATATACAGAAGTAGGAAGGTAACTAAAGACAATCGCAAAGTTGCAAGTGCAATCAAATCAAATCGAGTCAATATATATGTACATGAGTGGTGAAGTGTTCTGTGGATGATAAATATGAATTTACGTTGGATTTACATGAGATTTACAGACTGAGTTAAATAGATGTTAAATAGGCAGTGGATTTACATGAATTTACAGTCAGAGTTAGATAAGAGTTTACATTGAATGTACATGAAATTTACAGGCTAAGTTTAATAGGCATTAATGTGCAGGGAATTTACATGAATTTACAGTCCCAGTTAGACAGGCATTAAATTAGATACAGTATGAGTTCCAGTTTTATGGGGGGGGGGGGGGGGGGGGGTTCAGTTGAGTTTAGGAGGAGGTAGTGGGCAGTGGTGGCCCAAATGGTTAGAGAAGCGAGGTTGTGACCGGAAGGTCGTCGGTTCAATCCCCGGGACCGGCAGGATAAATCTGGGTGGGGAAAGTGAAAAGGCAGCGCTTGCCCCTCCCTCATTACCACCACTGAGGTGCCCTTGAGCAAGGCCCTTAACCCCAACTGCTCCAGTGGAGCTGCTCAGTGGCCAGCAGATCAGACTGTGGTTGTACTGGTCAGCTTCCAGGTATGAATGTGTGTGTGAATGTGAACAGGGCGCTCCTGAGAAAGAGAGCATTGCTCTCAGTGAGACTCCTCCTGATAAAGGTAAAAAAAAAAAAAAAAGTAGTGAGTTTGTGTGTGTGTGTGTGTGTGTGGTGGGGGGGGGGGTTGTTGGTGAGGTCCTTGGCGGAAGGGTACCAGAGCCGTCAGAGCCAGAGCATGTGAGCGGAGCGGCGCGGTGATAATTACCGCTCCTCGCACCCAGAGCGGTCCTTTCCACCCACTCCAGTGCTCAAGACCGCTCCGCTCCAGACCGCTCCCCGCTCCATACAGATTTCACCCGCTCGCACTCACCGCTCCGCTCCGCTCAAAAGAATAAAAGAGATAAAAAGGCCAGGGTGTTTTAATTTGCGTTTAAACGCCTGGGCAATGGGCATTGCTCACTACAAATAACATGAGCTCAGCAGAGTCGGCTGCATGTTCGTTTATCTTCCTTCTCGTCTCGCAGCAGCTGGCAAGCAAATAGTGGGCGTGCACATGGCCACGCACCGATGCATTCTGTTTCGAACATGTTGTGATCGAAACTGGAGCGGGACTGAGCGGTACTGAGCGGGTGATCGGTGCCGCTCCAACTTTCGCTCCGGTACCGCTCTGGTCCCTGCTCACCGCTCAAGCCAAAATCCCCCCGCTCCCCGCTCCGCTCACATGCTCTGGTCGGAGAGGACCTGGGACCCGAGACAAGGTAACTAGTTAAGGTTACGTGAATCAATTATGATTGCTAATCAAGATTAAGGTTACTTAGTTGTAATGCTGGCTATAATTGATCAATATGACAGCTAGTTGCTGCATTCCCGCAGCGCTTTTTGATGTGGCTTTTTATGATGAGAAATAGAAAGCACAACCTCACATGACGTTAGCGGCTAATGTTAGCTCAACATCATCAGCTGGTTCTCAGTGCTGCCTGTGCAACAAACAAGGCTAGGCATGGTTATTTCCAATAACGTTAGATGACGCGGTATAATCCACACACACACACACACACACACACACACACACACACACACACACACACAGATACACAGAGGTGTATCTGGGGGATACGTGTGACTTTCTTGGGGAGGAACAGAAATTGAGTCCCATAGCAGGACAACCATGCCACATGATTATTGTATACAGTTGTATGCACTTTAAGAAATACAATTTATGATTTTTCTAAAAAGGAAACCAATGTAGTTGTTCATTTTAAGAGACATGTCTTATTTCACCTTGTATAATTACTGGTTCTCTTTAACACATTGACTGCCAGCCGTTTTTTTCTTGCTGTAGATAGCTTCTGCCAGGGGGGTTTTTGAGGATTCTAGGCTCATTTTACAAGAGCCGAGGTTTCTCTTCTGTTACGACTTCGTGAACACCAATCATCTAAAAAGAACTAATAGAATGTGTGCTTTCTCTGTCTAAAAGAGTTAGTTTGTAGAGTTAGTAGTTATGTAAGCATTAGCAATTGAATACAGCATGGTTTCAGCATCAGAAAAAATATTTAGAGATAAACGGCTTTTTGTGAAACAGTCACTTTAACCATTCATTTTTGGCATCAGTAAGACCTACACAATAGTTTTGAACAGTAATTTCCTCCATAACAGCAGTAAACTTCCCTCTGCTCAACTCCTCCCTCCTGTGGGCGTTCTTTTTGGGTGCAGCGCCCTGTCACAAGCACTTTCCTACCTTTGCAAATGCACTTTCTCATACTCTCGACCTCTCAAATAAATTTCTGAATAGAAATTAAATTACTCTAAATTATAGCGAAAAAGAAACAAAAAAGAATGGGTTGAAAATCCCATTCTAAAAGCCTTTTAGAATGGGATTTGTTTCCAATTTGGTGTCGGACTAGGGGGCAGTCCCCGCTTGTCACCATTGCTTTGCTGCTGCTGTGCGGGTGTGTGCCTGTCTGTGCGGCCGCTCTTTGAGGAAGTCTGGTTGGACTCGCTCGCGTCTTGGAGTTTTGGTTGAGGGCTTTGATGAAGCTTTTGCGATTCTGGTCATATTATGCTGCGTGTTTCAAAGTGTGTCCCACCCGCAATCCACTATGCAAATCTGCAATCCCGCACCGCCAGCAATCAGCGCGAAAATGAAAGCGCCTTCGCCAATCCACCTTCATGAGAATGGCTTCAGTCACACTGCTTTTTGCTTGCCTTCCTCCTTCCTTGTCGCCACTTAGTGGGTCGGTGGAATGGGTTGTACACGTTGTACACGTCCAATACCTATATAAGAGATGTAAAAGGCTTAGATGCACAACCTACCGTCAAAAAAAAAAAATCGTTTTTTTTTGACGAGTACACTCGTCGCTGGCAGTTAACAGCTGGATTGTGTTTGACGAGTACACTCGTCGCTGGCAGTTAAGGTGTTAATAACGCAAAAATAGTTCTTATCCGATTACTTGATTAATCGATGGATTAATCGGTAGAATACTCGATTACTAAAATAATCGATAGCTGCAGCCCTAGTGCGCTTTGGAGACGTTTATGTAACCTTTTTACTTTTTTTTTTTTTACCTTTGATTTAGTGATAGGCTATTTTCTCCACGCACCATTCAGTTGCAATGGGTGGGGTCAAACGTAACTACTTGGGAACAAATAAAAATGAATAAATATATTCTAATAAATATAATAATAAATAAATAATAAATAAAACATATTCCAAAGTGGTAAGTAGGCTTAATTTAATTATGTACAACAAGTGCAAGCCTTCAGTCCTCGATTAATTCAACAGGATATGTTAATGGTTTTTTCTTTTGTGATTTTCATTTGACTGCAATTAATTTTTCATATGGGGATCCTATATGAATAGTGACATGCTGTTTCCAGAGAGCTGATTGGTAAGAAGGTGGGTCTTTCATGGGTTTTGATCTTATCCTCTGAACTTAACCTGCTACAAAGCAGGTTAGCTCTGAAGCATAAGTTACCATGGTGATCTATCTTGGTAAGAAGTGAACTAGCGTCGTAGCACGGCAAACCGAGGGGTAAACCTGTTACCTCGCTAAGCCACTAATCCTGCTTCGTGGTATAGGCCTCAGATCATCCAAACTCAGCACATATTTTCAACAGGCTGACATCAGGCTAAAAGCCCCGCATGCATCGCCTATTGTTTCCAATGCATCGATTTCCCCCCCAGTTCCAGGCACCCTGCCGCTGACTTTCTCCTCCTCCATATAGTTGGTTTGATCACTGCAGTGTTTCTAACAGGCTCACATCACACGCTGTTGGCTTTCTGACTTGGTTTGTGGTTATTTTGATTCATCAAAACATTCAAAAGTCTTAGTACCAACACTTGACTAGCCTGTATTCCACTGCTGTACTGTACTGTACTGTACTCTACTGTAGTATACTCTACCTTACTATATTCTACTGTACTCTACTTTACTCTACTGTACTGTACTGTACTGTACTGTACTGTACTGTACTGTACAGCCATCCCCGTAACGTCATGCGCTGACGCAAATAAAGATGGTGGTGCACTAGGCTACAAATATAGCACAAAGGCTTTTTTTTTAAGAATTATTTTCAACAATGGCTTACTTTTATGATGTTATTTTTTATTGTAGTACATCTTTCTAATGTAATACGCAAAGATCTGTGTAGGTCTCTATTTTCATTGTTTTAGGTCCTCTTTAATATTCCTCCTCTTCTCAGTGTGACAGAGAAAATGTGTGTGACTCTCAGCCTTCTAGCAGATGTTGGGCCCTATCTTGGTACAGGCAATATCCCCTATTTGCGCTTGCGCACCTGTTTGCGTGCCTTAACGATAGCAGACCGACCGCCTTGCGCAAGTGTCCAGGTGTTATGCCGAGTTTTGCACCCCCGCCCGGCAGCAGCTAAACGCTGTCCCCACCTCACTGGAGCATATTGTAATGATTTATACAGAAATGTAACTGCTTAAAAGCTTGTGATATAATTGTCTGGGTAGATGTGACCTCCCTGTTTTCTAAATTAAAACAGCCCCGATATATGGTGCGGATGCAATTCTCGGCGGGGATGCGGAAACGTTCACTTCACCTGCCGCAAGCGCAAATTAGAGTCGTGCCAAATCATCTGCGCCCCCAAAAAGCCAGCGCAAATGAGATTTGGGCGGTCGTTAGCACCAGAATTATTCACAGGTGTGGCCAGGCAATGCCTGGGCGTTACATCAAACAAACAAATCAGATTCCCGTCTCGCAATCGATGTGTGTGCGCAAGGCATACAATATGCTGTAATTCTCTCCATGCGTAATAGAGTGGACTCACTTGTGCCAAGGACAGAGAGAGATGGAGAGAGCTTATTGATAGATTGTCTGTGGTGCCAACGACCCGCTAGTTATGGGATAGGTGAAGGTGAATAGCCTATGTCCATTGTCCAACAAGTTTTCTCAATTAATTTCCCTCTTTGCGATGTGATAAAAGTTTCTCAGTGAGTTAAAGTTGATTGCCTCACTGAATTATCTGCTAATACCCAATTTTAGCAGCAGAATCTGATGTCCTTGCGTGACAAGGCTGTGCGTAATGACATATCCAAAAGGAATTTTACTCTGCACTGCGCTGTGCGGCACGGAGATTATGGTATGTAAGAGGTGCTTTAAAGCCCTTAGCGCAAAGTGATTGCACGCTGCTGACGATAGGATAATACCATCTATCCCCACATTTTTGCGCTGAAACGCCTGGTTTGGCATGTGGCACACCTATGTCCAGTACAATTATAAGAGGCATGTACTTGTGCACGCCCCCAATTTGCATTGTGCACGGCCTTAAACGAGCGCAAACACTAAATTACAGCTTTTGCGAAGATAGGGCCCGTTGCCTCTCCATACCTGAGAGAGGCCAGGCTCCAGTGTGGATCCTCCAGTCCAGCAGACAGGGTCACTCCTGAGGCTCCTGGATGATTGTAGCTCAGGTCCAGCTTTCTCAGATGGGAGGGGTTGGAGCTCAGAGCTGAGGCCAGAGAAGCACAGCCTTCTTCTGTGAGTAGACAACCTGAGAGCCTGCACACACACGCACGCACGCACGGACGCGCACACACACACACACACACACACACACACACACACACACACACACACACACAGGTAATTACATATAATACAATTGAATTACTTAACAGGATTTTTTTTTACATTAACCATATTGTGATATACATTGGTATCGAAACTGACCCCTGTGCATATTGTGATATTGATTTAAACCGTATTGCCGAGCCACAGTATACCTGGGTTGTTCTGCTCTCTCTTCTCCCCCTTCCTCCCCCTGTTCTCGCCCTTCACCCCCCCCCCCCCCCCCCCCCATTCTCTCGCCTCCCCGTCTCTCCCTCTCTAAGATTCTTCAATCCTGTTCATCGATAGTGCTTAGCTAGACTTTCAGTTAGACACATTCTCTGTAAATCCCTCTGAGACATGCTTGTGAATTAGGGCTAAATAAATAAACTTTTTTCTAATACTTTTTATTGTCATCCTGTATTTTCGTACATCTTTGCCCATATTATCTTGTAGTGATGGCAATTTTTCTTTTTTGTATATATAATAGAGACATGACAGATACGTATAAACATACATACATAACATACATACAGATTAGATGACGTGGGTGTGTGTTTCACCCAGTGATACTCAACGCAACCTACAAATACAGATACAAAATATCTGTGAGAGGGGAAAAAATTTAATAAAATGAGAAAAGAAAAGTACAGAGCCTTACTCAAAGTAAGGTAGTGCTCCCCTTATGTGACTGTCAGCATTAATATAGGGAACATCAATTCAGTAGCTTCAGGTCATTATTGTTATTATTTTATCTGGTTGCATTGAGAGAGATTACTTCACCACCTGATAGTGGTTTAACCAGTTAGACCACTATCATCATCACGTATGGCATCTCCACATGGTACAACAGCTGCACTGCCGCAGAGAGGAAAGCTCTGCAGCGGGTCATCAACTGCGCCCAGAGAATCATCGGAGCCCAGCTGCCTCCTCTGGACTCGATCTACAGCTCCCGCTGCCTCCGGAGAGCGACCAACATCAGCAGAGACCCGACTCACCCCTGCCACCACTTGTTCTCCCTCCTGCCCTCTGGACGGAGGTACAGGTGCATCCGTGCCCGCACTGCCAGATTAAGGAACAGTTTCTATCCTAGTGCGATATGCCTCCTGAACCAGCCTGCCAACAAACGTCAGACCTACACTGACACTGCACTGACACTGGCACATTAGTTTATTAGTTTATTGTATGCTGCTACATCTGCTTATTGTTTACACATCGCACTTTAATGTCATTTAGTAAGACGCACATGATACGTATGCTGCACTTTAATGTCCTATGTTATGACGCACATGATACGAATGCTGCCCCTTCTTTTTTTTTTTGTCATTTACTTTTTATTGTTATTTTTCTCAATGACAAAACAAAACAATACTGTACAGACAACAGCACAAAACATAAATAAACTAAACGAACAAAAAGACAGGGGAGGATGTTTAACCATTCAATCTTGTACTCATCTACATTCACATAATCATTCATTCATTCGCACCCACATACAATTTTCAATTATAAGCATTTACGGTACCCATTTACACACACCACCTTGTTTCTTCTCAGCTATACAAAGTCAGGTCTTATATCCGATATATGCAAGCCACTTCGACCATTTGTTTTCAAAGGAATCAACTTGAGCTCTTAGTCTAAATGTTACTCTCTCCATTACATATATCGAGTGGATTAGATCTATCCATTCATTCACAGTTGGTACCTCTTGCTTTAGCCATTTTCTGGTCACAGCCTTTTTGCTAGCCACTAACATCACTCTCAACATATATTCATCTCGTTTCACACAATGCAACTCTTCTATATCTCCCAAGTACAGTATTTTAAAATCAAAAAGAATTTCCATCCCAAAAACCGCCTCCAGGACCTCATGTACTTTCTTCCAAAATGGAACCACAGAGGGACAACTCCAAAAGATATGGAAATGGTTTGCCATTGTATTTCCACATGACCTCCAACATTCAGATTGGTGAGAGAATTTAGATTTTTGCGCTGGAGTACAGAAGTATCTAATCACATTTTTCCAACTAAATTCCCTCCAGGATGGTGAACTCGTCATTTTCCATTGCTGACCACATATTCTGGTCCAATCTTCTGGAGATATCGTGGAGTTTCCCTCTGCTTCCCATCTTTCCTTAATATTCATAGTATGGTCACCTTTTAGACTTTGAAGAGCCATATACAACCTAGATACCATCTTCCTGTAACTACCATCATCGTATGCATTCTGGAAGATACCAAGGATTTCCATTCCCATTGCTCGATCATTTTTCGGGAATGTCTTATCTATAAAGTTCCTGATTTGTATATACCTAAAGTGATCCTGATCCTGCAAATTAAATTTTACTTTGAGGTCCTGGAAGCTATACACTCTACCTTGGTTCAAGAGAGTACAATGTGCTGTAAGGCCACTAGGAGCCCAATTTCTAAACGTTGAGTCATATCTACTGGGAATAAAATTCGAATCGTATGCAAACCACTTGAATATTGTCGCCCTATCTTTCAAATGATGTTTTCTAATTATTTCCTTCCATGTTTTAAGAGAGCTAATTACCAAAGGATTATTGGGATCCGACAGGAAATCAGTCGATGAAGGGTCCCCTATCAACGTATTAACTGGAATTCTCTCACTCATTGAGCCTTCAATCTCTTTCCACCGGGAGTTATAACTTGGAGTACACCAGCCCACTAGTGGCCGGATCTGGGCCGCTCTATAATAGTCCCTCATGCATGGAAGGCCTAAACCCCCATTGTCTTTTGCTAGTTACATTGTTTTATATCTAATCCTCGGCTTCTTCCCTGCCCAAATAAATCGTGATATAATTTTGTCTAAATCAATAAAGTATTGTTCAGTTTTTTCAATGGGAATCGATTGAAAAAAATATAAGAATCTTGGGAGGATATTCATTTTAACTGAGTCAATCCTTGAGCCTATATTTAAATACGGGATTAAATTCCACCTACTTATGTCTGTCAAAATTTCCTTTCTAAGTGGGCCATAATTAATTTCTTCCAATTTGGACAAATCTGTGGGCAGGTTAATCCCCAGATATTTAATTGATGACTTATCCCAGCACATTTGGTATTTGGATCGAAGACTATGAGGAGGCTTATAATTTATATTCAGAATCTGAGTTTTTCGTTCATTGACTTTATAGCCTGAGTATGACCCATATTCTTTAAGCACCGCCATCAAGGCTGGGAGAGAGTCTGTTGGGCTTGAGAGGTACACGAGAATATCGTCTGCAAATAATGCTAGCTTTTGTTCCCCGGCAGCCATTTCTATTCCCCTAATTGAGTTATTCTGTCTAATCCATTGTGCCAATGGTTCGACAAAAATTGCGAATAACAAAGGACTGACCGGACAGCCCTGTCTCGTAGACCTCTCAAGCAAAAAAGAGTCAGTTAGCTCACCATTGATCTTTAATCTGGCTGATGGCTTGTCATACAAGGCTTCTAATGTCTTAATAATGACCTGATCAAAACCAAACCTTTCCATAACTTTAAATAAGAATTTCCACCTAACCGAGTCAAAAGCTTTTTCAGCGTCTAAACTTATAAGCATAGCTTGTATTTTATTTAGATCTATATGCCTAATAACCTGCAGGGACCTCCTGATACTATCGTGAGTCTGACGTGACAGAATAAACCCAGTTTGATCTAAGTTGATTATTTCTGGTAGAATTTTTTCCAGCCTCTTGGCAATAATTGACGTAAACAGTTTATAATCAAGGTTCAGTACACTAATTGGCCTATAATTCGCACATTCCGATTTGTCTTTCCCTCCTTTAGGTATAACCGAGATAATTGCCTCCTTCCATGAATCCGGAGTTTCCCCTTCTTTCAGGACCCAGTTAAATGTTTTCAACAGAATAGGTGTCAGGGCCCCCTTCAGGCCCTTGTACCACTCTGTAGTGAATCCGTCAGTGCCAGGGGACTTGCCTGCCTTCAATCTAGCTATAGCTGAATATATTTCTTCTTGTGATATCTGTTGGATCAGTGACACATTTTGGGCTTCTGTAAGGGTTGGCAAATTTAGAGATTCGAGCATAGACTCCATTTTCTGATCATTATCAACCTGGGGTTGTGTATATAGCTTCTCATAATATTCTTTAAAACAGTTTTTAATTTCCCTCATCTGATAATGAAGAACATTAGTTCTTGGATCCTTTATCTTGTATATCATGCTATCTGCCTGTTGTTTTCTAAGTTTGTAGGCCAACAATTTTGAATATTTGCTACCACCTTCATAGTATTTCTGTTTAGTGTATAACATCTTTTTTTGAATTTCCTGTGTGCTTATTTCTTCAATTTTATTTTTTTTATCTTTTTTATCTCTATTTTAATCTTAGGGTCAATTGTTGTCTTATGCTCAAATTCCAATACTTTCAATTCCCCCTGCAGAGTGTTAAGTTTTTCGGCTCTCGCCTTCTTAATAAATGATGTTACTGCAATCACCTTTCCCCTCATTACCGCCTTACAGGCATCCCAAAGCACTGGCGGACTCACCTCTCCATTGTCATTAAATTCTATGTAGTCTGATATCTCCTTCGTAAACCTTTCAATATTCTGTTCATTCAATATATTGGAGTTAAATCTCCAGTATGTAAACTTCCTCTCAGAAGCTGCTGTTAGGGACAAATACACTGGGCAGTGATCCGAGAGATCCATCGTTCCAATATGGCAATCTTGCACCTTACTGCTATCTGACCCAAACATTAGGAAATAATCGATTCTCGAATATGTTGAGTGAGGAGATAAAAAAAGGTATAATCCTTAACTGATGCGTTACGTTGCCTCCAAACGTCGATCAGCCCCAGCTCAGATATTATTGAGTTTATTTTCCTTGTAGTTTTTTTGGATTGGCCTGATCTCAGTCCTGATGAATCAATATGAGGATTCAGAGTAATATTGAAGTCACCTCCACACAAAAAAGTTCCCTGTGCTTCTGCCGCAATCTTATCCAATATTTGTACATAGAAATCTGACTCTGAGCCAGGTGGAACATACACATTATAGAAAGTAAACAAATGACCCTCAATTTTACCCTTTATCAATATGAATCTTCCTTCTTTGTCCTTTATAGTTGTTATATGTTCATACATTATTCTACCCGAAATCAATATTGCTACCCCTCTTGTGTGCCTATTCCCATTTGAAGCGTGGAACACATACTTAAATCCTTGTCTTCTGAGCTTTTCATATTCTACCCCTGACATGTGTGTCTCCTGAATCAGGGCGATATCAATATTCTCTCTCTTCAGTTTTGCCAAGGTTCTTTTTTGTTTAACTGGGTTACGAAGCCCATTTACATTTAGCGAAATCACATAAACCATGTGGTGCGTACATTCATCGTTTTGGAATTGGGTGCGTTGCTATGTATGAGAATGTCCTTCCTACTTGTAGGAATCGTATATGAAAAACAAAACCAGATCTCCCCTTTGAGTAACAAAAAACAATAAGAAATAACAGAAACTTCCCTGAGCAGGGGGACTATGGTCCCTCTATAGTCCCTGTTGGTGGGTGGAGGGAAAACCCCCCCCAAATGGTGGGGGCCCCCCCTAGTGGAGGAATGCTTGTACATTCCATGACCTCTAGATAAGTCCAACATAGATGAACATGCTTGTCTGGTCAATCGGTAATCCAAAATAATAGTTTCCTAAATGATTATACTTATTTATAGTCAGTAGGTAACTAAAGCAGATCTTCCTTTAATTAAAATAAAATGTAAAATAAAATAGAATAGGAAATTGCCTCTAATTTACTTCCCTCGTTTACGTACAGTTCTTTTGTGTTCTTCCCATTCTCCTTTTACTCCTGCGACTCTGCCCTCCTGAACGGCTGTAACTTTTCCTTCACTCTCGTCTCCATTCGGCCCCCTCTGATCCTCTCTTCCCTCCGTTGCCATGGAAACGCCTTCTGTATACGATCCTCCATGGAAGAGCTCGTGTCCCCTCTCGGAGCGACCAGGTGGAATCCCCTCTCATTCATCTCACGTGTGGCATCCTGCGCGTCCTCGTAGGTCTTCGGCCCGGTGCTCCAGTGGATTCGGATCCTCGTGAACGGTGTTTGGAATCGGATCCCTCTTTCCTTGAGAGCTTTTTTGATTCCCCCGTAGGCACGGCGCTTCTCCATCACTTCGTAGGCGTAATCGTGGTCAAAGTAAATCTGTTTATTGTTGATTTGGATTTTCTTCTTCCAAGCCAGCTTCAGGATTGATTCCTTAACTTCAAACTGCAGGAAGTTTACAACGATGGATCTAGGATTGACATCGGGTCCTGGCTTTCTCGCCAGCGCTCGGTGTGCGCGTTGGATTTGAAGAGACATACCTTCGGGTAATGTGAGCTCCGTAGTCAGCAAGTTCTCCACGAAAGTAATCACCGAGTCACCCTCGGCCTCTTCCCGTATCCCGTATATCCGGATATTATTTCGTCTCGACCTACTTTCCAGGTCCGTCACCTTTTCCCGTAGGCTGCGTTGTTCTTTGAGCAGCGATAGCATAGCTTCTTTGGTTACTGACCCGCTCTCTTCCACCACCGCAATCCGCTCCTCCGCCGCGGAAATAGCCTGGCCCTGGGTGTTGAGTATTTCCCCGACCTCCGTTAGCTTCTGATAGAGTTCGACTTTCAGCGTTGTTATCTCCTCTTTCAGGTCTTTCTTTATTTCCCCCTTAAGTTCGGAGAAGGCCGAGTACATATCTTTCTTGAATTCTCGGAGTTCTTTGGAGATAGACAGCATTTCGTTGAGCAGCTCATCTCCGGTGCTGAGAGGGCCTTCTCCCTGGTTTTCGGCTAGCACGCCCACGCCATTCTCAGAAGTGGCCATTTCGCTATTTTTCGGCGTAAAAGCTTCAGTTACCTTGTTGTTGGGTTTCTTTTCTTTTCTTTTCCTTCCCCTTCCACTCATTTCTTACTCGAAGTAGTTTGTTTATTGAATTTTTCAAGTTTGGGGGTGAATTTGATACCGATTGAGACAGAGCACTTAACTATGCGACCGCCTCAGGCATGGCTCCACCGGAAGTCCCTGCTGCCCCTTCTTAATACTTATTTTATTCTATTATCTTGTCTTTTTATCCATTGCATGTGGTAGTATGTAGGATAAATTTCTTTTAGACTTAGTTACTTTTTTTTCTTTTTTCTTCCTCCTACGTAGCTTGGTACTGCACAAAATGAATTTCGTTGTACAAGTTGCAATGACAATAAAGGTATTCTATTCTATTCTATTCTACCATATATCTTCAAATAGTTTCAGATTCCCCCGAATCTTATAAGTTAAGTACTTTATCTGATATATTTGTTGAACCGTTTCTCTCCATTTGTCTATCAGAGGGCTTGTTTTTGAAGCCAGCTTCTTGTTATTTGATTCAGAGCTGTTATGAGCAGTATCGTTAATAAATATTTGTTGTTTTTATTTTGTATTTCTTCCACCGTTCTGCCCAGCAGCACAAAGTCTGTATTCAGATGGTTAGCAGTCTTTAAGATGGTGTTAATTTCCTTCGGCATATTGTTCTAAAACAGTTGTAATACTGGGCAGAACTAAAAAATGTGACCGAAATTGGCATAAGTTTCACCACACTCCCTCCAGCAGTTTGGCTAAATGTTACCATTATATTTAGCTTGTTGTACTGGTGTTATAAAGTACCGTGATTGTATTTTCCATGCATACTCTCTCCAGTAGGGGAGAGGGTGTAGTTGTGTGTACATTCAGATTAATTTCCTTCCAAATGCCCTCCGATATGTTTGTAACAAAAGTTTAATAATATTCATGGCTAAAGATGGCAGGGCAGACTGGACAGTTCTCTGGTTGGCAGAACTGTGTGATTTAGTCATGTATCTGCCTCAGCCTGTCACTAGCAGGCTACAGCAGCTCGCCCAAATACAGATCCATTCACAGACAACGCTGCACAGCACAGCCACCTTCCTTCTTGCTGTAAAATTGAGTGAGGAACTGTTGCCCCCTCTTTTCCCTCTGCTCTCTTTCTCCTCTCTTTGTATTTTTCTGCCAGCCTGACTTTGCTGCTTTAACATGTTTTGTGCAGCAGCCGGCAGTGAGGCAGCAGCTCCCTCTCTGACTGCAGGAATCTCAACTGATTAGCGCTGTTCCGTTTGTGAGCCCCCTCTCTGCATGGCTTGAAAATTGAAGGGGGGGGGGGGGGTGAGTGTTGTGCAAGATGGATGACAACTATGGATGAACACTTATTTTTATTAGTACATTGTGAATTAAATATTATATTAATGATGATAGGTTAATAATTTCGTACTGCAAAAAATTCCGTAGTGGTAATTTTTTTAGTGACCCTGTCAGTCAAGGGCCTTCACGTTTTCCTCTCTATTACCGCACCCCTGGTTCCAGGACGAGGCATGCGCCGCATCGCAGTAAATACAATATTCCTGGAATGTGAGTTTAACAAACCAGTTACATGTCCTCTGCATTCTACATCAGATGAAGACATTACTGTTTGTTTTATTTTGTATGTTACATACTTATTGGCCAAGTTATGTTAGTTTATGGGCTAGGAAGTCTGCCAGGGTACAAGGGTGTATAGGCGGCCATCTTGCCTGCAGAGTTTTCAAATCAAGTAGAATATTGTTTTGCCAGAAATCTGGGGGGTTTAATCCTGCTTTAAGTAAATCCTTAGCCAGAACTATGATGGCAGAACCAAAGTTACTTCCGTGTTTGCCTGAGGCGCATGCCGTCATCACTTGCTTTTATGTATTTACTTCTAAAATGCCCGTTTCAGGTAATGTTGGATTTATTTCATTGCCTGGTGAGTACACGAGTCATAACATGTACATGTGAGTGTTTCTGCTGCTGTCTGAATGTGTATTTCTGGTGACTGAATGAGGGGTAGGCAGCTGTACCGTATACTGCCATTGTAGTGCTAAACTCACTAGCAGGATCGAGGGGTGAAACACTTTCTAATGGATCTACATTCAGTTTTACTATCAGGAATATGGCAAATAGGCGAATCTCTCAAAATGTTGGCGTATCCCTTTAACAGCTGATACCAGCATCAGGTTTGTGTTTTCAGATCAGTTCTGGACTCAGTTCAACATAATCTGACAAGTCCTTTACTTCAGGTTTCACCAACAGAGGCAGTGAGGATAAAAATAAATAACTATCTCAGAGGAGAGAAAGTGGAGCTGAATGTTGGTTTTTCAGCTGGTTTCAAAGACCACAGCAGGAAAATGCGAGAACCGATATTTTCTGTGACATTAATGTGCATGCGAAACAGAATTTAGATGGTCTGTTGAACAGTAACAGTTATATTGACCTGAGAGTCTCCAGTCTACAGTGAGGACTCCGCAGTCCAGCTGAGAGCAGCTTCACGCCTGCATCTTGTAAGTCGTTGTTATTCAGGTCCAGCTCTGTCAGACTAGAGGACTGGCAGCTGAGAACTGAGGCCAGAGCTTCACAGCTTTTCTCTGACAGCTGGCAGACACTCAGCCTGAAGGACAAGAAGACATATGGCAATGTTATTCTGTTATATTTAATGTCAGCATTGTATTATTTCTACTGGCAGACTGTATTAATGAGGTTAACTGACCCTTATATTTAAAGCCCCCCTCCAGTCAGTTTTTCTTACCTGTATAACTGTTTGTGTTCTATGAAAATGCTGCATAAACACATGTCATCATTTGCGCCAAATAACTTACATTGATAAGAACCGAATGGGGGCGGGCACAAGCGCATGCCTGTTATAATTGTACTTGGCATAGGCGTGCCACATGCCAAAGCAGGCGTTTCAGCACTAAAATGTGGGCATAGATGTAAAATTCCATTCCCTAACAGATGGCATTATCCTATCGTCAGTATCGGGCAATTACTTTGCACTAAGATCTTTGAAAAGCACATCTTAGCTCCGCTCCAGGCACGAAAACACTCGCTGCGCTTGATCGCACCATAATCTCCGCAGCGATCGCGAGACGGGAATCTTCCCAGATTTTTTTTCTCCATTTTTATCCTCGATTAGTGCTAATTTTAATTTATTTATCCTGGTTGCTGCTCCTCCCTCTGCCGATCTGGGGAGAGCCGAAACTGGCTCCATGCTTCCTCCGAGACATGGGCAGTAGCCAGCCGCTTCTTTTCACCTGACAGGGGAAGGTTCACCGGTAGGACATAGCACGTGGGAGGATCACGCTATTCCAACAAGTTTCCCTCCCTCTGAACAGGTGCCCCTAATGACCAGGGGCCGGTTGCACCAACTGGTCTTACACTGGTCTTAAGCTAAGTTGGTCGTAACTTTACGACCTACAGCTACGCCGGTTGCACCAAGACGACTTAAGCCTTATTTTCACTAAGACCAGGCGTAACTCCTACGCCTCGTCAGGAGGAGGCGTAGAGCCTGCCTGTAACAGAGATCTCCGCGGAGACCTTTTTGACCGTCATCGTCGTAACACCGCCAGTTCGCCGTCTTTGAAAGCACGACGTTAGATTATAACTAACTACTTGTGTGGCTTAGCCTTCCCAAATGTTGGCGTTAATTTTTTTAGAATTTAATACATAGAATTGGGAACGTTACATTCAATTTCATTCAGACTCCCTGACACTAATCGCCGCCGCCATTTTCCCCCGGGGCTTCCACAGGAGGAGGGGGGTGGGAGGAGGGAGGGTGTAGTGATGCACATACAGTAGTGGGTGACGGCGCGAGGCACATGTGGGCCAATCAGAGGGCATTCCCCGACAATTCACATGAACGCGCATTGCTATGACCAGCGTAGTTAAGACCAGAGTAAGCCGTGTTGGTGCAACAGGCGTAAGTCCATGGTCTTAACTAAGACCGACGTAGGAGTTACGACCAGGCATAGTTAAGACCAGTTGGTGCAACCGGCCCCAGAGGAGGCACCACTTCAACGACCAGAATATTGCATGTTTTGGTGAGGGGTTCTAATATGAAGGAAACCCCCAGGGGGCACGGGGAGAACATGCAAACTCCACACAGAAAGGCTATTTTGACGACCCCACCCGGGCAGTGGGGAGGACATGTGGACGGGCACGCACTCCTTCAGCGCTCACAGCGTCCCAGGTGGGAATCGAACGCAGGACCTTCTAGCTGTGAGGCGACAGCGCTTACCACTGCGCCACCGTGCCCCCTGCGAGACGGGAATCTGATTGGTTTTGATTGACGTAATGCCCAGGCATTGCCTGACCACACCTGTGAATAATTCTGGTAGTTAAGACCGCCCAAATCCCGTTTGCGCAGGCATTTTGGGGTGCAGATGATTCTAGCACGGCTCTAATTTGCGACACGTGCCGTGAACGTTTCCGCATCCCCGCCGAGAATTGCATCCCCAATATATTTCGGGGCTGTTTTAACTTAGAAATCACGGAGGTCATGTCTACCCAGACAATTATATCACTTTTAAACACTTTTTACATTTCTGTAAAAATCATTACAATATGCTCCCATGAGGTGGGGATGCTGCCGGGCGGGGGTGCAAAACTCGGCATAACACTTGGACAAATGTGCAAGGCAGACCGGTATCTTACATGCCTTAAGGCACGTGCAAACAGGTGCGCAAGCGTAAATAGGGGATATCGCCTGTACGAAGATAGGGCCCATCGTCATGACTCACCAACACATGAACTATCTTAAAAATGACAAAATACACTGGAGGGGGGCTTTAATCTCATTAATGTATTATTTCTATAATTTCTATCATTGAGGCTAACTGACCTTATATTTAATGTCATTACGTATTATGTCTACTGGCCGACTGTATCGAAGGGGCTAACTGACCCTTATATTTAATGTCATTACTGTATTACTTCTACTGACAGACTGTATTGATGAGGCTAACTGACATTATATATAATGTCATTATTGTATTACTTCTACTGACAGACTGTATTGATTAGGCTAACTGACCCTTATATTTAATGTCATTGTATTACTTCTACTGACAGACTGTATTGATAAGGCTAACTGACCCTTATATTTAATGTCATTGTATTACTTCTACTGACAGACTGTATTGATGAGGCTAACTGACCCTTATATTTAGTGTCATTATTGTATTACTTCTACTGACAGACTGTATTGATTAGGCTAACTGGCCCTTATATTTAATGTCATTATTGTATTATTTCTACTGACAGACTGTATTGATTAGGCTAACTGACCTTATATTTAATGTCATTACTGTATTACTTCTACTGACAGACTGTATTGATGAGGCTAACTGACATTATATTTAATGTCATTATTGTATTATTTCTACTGACAGACTGTATTGATGAGGCTAACTTACCTTATATTTGATGTCATTGTATTACTTCTACTGACAGACTGTATTGATTAGGCTAACTGACCCTTATATGTAATGTCATTATTGTATTACTTCTACTGACAGACTGTATTACTGACAGACTGTATTGATGATGCTAACTGACCCTTACATTTAACGTCATTATTGTATTATTTCTACCGACAGACTGTATTGATTAGGCTAACTGACCCTTATATTTAATGTCATTATTGTATTATTTCTACTGACAGACTGTATTGATTAGGCTAACTGACCCTTATATTTAATGTCATTATTGTATTATTTCTACTGACAGACTGTATTGATGAGGCTAACTGACCCTTATATTTAATGTCATTACTGTATTACTTCTACTGACAGACTAGTCAAGTCAAGTTTATTTATATAGCCCTAATTCACAAGCATGTCTCAGAGGGCTTCACAGAAAGTATGTCTAGCTAATTCTAGCTGACACAACAGTAACATGAATATACAGAATAAAGATAACATTTGAACAATTGATAATATAGAAAATATAGGAATGAGGGGAGAGCAGAGGAGAGCGCAGGAGAAGGGAGAATAGCAGGGGGAATGTGAGAGAGTGATGGGGTGGGGAGGGTATAGGATGTGGGGAAGGAGCAAGAGGAGAGAGCAGGAGAGGGGAGGTGTGGGGGAGAAGAGAGCAGGGGGAGGGAGGAGGTGGGGAGAGAATGAGCAATATAGACGGAGGAGAGGGGGGAGGTGGGGAGAAGATAGGAATGTGGAGGAGGAGAGAAGGAGAGATGGGGATGCAGGGGAGGGAGAGCCAGGGTAGAGAAGCAGGGGGAGCGTCCCACACCCCCCCCCCCCCCCCCCCCCCCAGAGAGGACAGAGAGGAGGAGAGAACAGAGAAGGAGAGGTGGGAGGGTGCAGGGGAAGGAGTGCAGGGGGAGAGGAGGAGAGAACAGAGAAGGAGAGGTGGGAGGGTGCAGGGGGAACGCGGGAGGAGGAGGCGGGGGAGGGAACAGACCTCTCCGCCCCCTCCTCCCCCCCCCCCCCCAGAGAGAACAGAGAGGAGGAGAGAACAGAGAAGGAGAGGTGGGAGGGTGCAGGGGAAGGAGTGCAGGGGGAGAGGAGGAGAGAACAGAGAAGGAGAGGTGGGAGGGTGCAGGGGGAACGCGGGAGGAGGAGGCGGGGGAGGGAACAGACCTCTCCGCCCCCTCCGAGAGGACAGAGAGGAGGAGAGAGCAGAGAAGGAGAGGTGGGGGGGTGTAGGGGAAGGAGTGCAGGGGAAATGTGAGAGAGGGGAGAGGACAGGGAGGAGGAGAGAACAGAGAAGGAGAGGTGGGAGGGTGCAGGGGAGGGAGAGCAGGGGGAACGTGGGAAGAGGCGGCGGGGGAGGGAAGAGCATGGAAAGAGAGGGGGTGGGGGGGGGGAGTGGGAAATGTGGGAGAGTGGGGAACAGGAGGGGGAAGAAGGGAAAGGAGCGGGGGAAAGAGAAAGAGAGGGGGGGGGGAGATCAGACAACTGACTACTCTAAGCATTAACCAGAGCTAGCTGGGACATAGTATCTAGCTAGTCTACAGCCTAATCTGGCCTATCCTACTCTGCTCTAGTCTGATCTTTGCCTGAACACTATAACTATAACTTCTACTGACAGACTGTATTGATTAGGCTAACTGACCCTTATATGTAATGTCATTATTGTATTACTTCTACTGACAGACTGTATTACTGACAGACTGTATTGATGATGCTAACTGACCCTTACATTTAACGTCATTATTGTATTATTTCTACCGACAGACTGTATTGATTAGGCTAACTGACCCTTATATTTAATGTCATTATTGTATTATTTCTACTGACAGACTGTATTGATTAGGCTAACTGACCCTTATATTTAATGTCATTATTGTATTATTTCTACTGACAGACTGTATTGATGAGGCTAACTGACCCTTATATTTAATGTCATTACTGTATTACTTCTACTGACAGACTGTATTGATTAGGCTAACTGACCCTTATATGTAATGTCATTATTGTATTACTTCTACTGACAGACTGTATTACTGACAGACTGTATTGATGATGCTAACTGACCCTTACATTTAACGTCATTATTGTATTATTTCTACCGACAGACTGTATTGATTAGGCTAACTGACCGTTATATTTAATGTCATTATTGTATTATTTCTACTGACAGACTGTATTGATTAGGCTAACTGACCCTTATATTTAATGTCATTATTGTATTATTTCTACTGACAGACTGTATTGATGAGGCTAACTGACCCTTATATTTAATGTCATTATCGTATTATTTCTACTAACAGACTGTATCGATGAGGCCCTGGTCTAGAGCAAGTCTCAGTGTGTTTGCATGGTGCTGTTTGCATGGTTAAATCCACCAAATGGCACATGCAATGCACTGTTACGCTGCACAACAGGCCATAAAATAAGTAAATAAATAAATAAATAAATAAATATATAGATATAGATATATATTATATAGATATAACTTAGGAAACACTTTAAAAAGTAACTGAATTTAAATTGTAATATAAAATATAAACATGAGAAAGGAGATGGAGAAGAGAGACAAGAAAAGTTACACAAAATGACACAAAAGCAAGTCAATAAAAGTGTGTTTTACAAAGAGTTTTAAAGATGATTCTGTGATTCTGCAGCCTCACTAAAGTGAAATCACTTTCAGTGTTGAGTCTGAGGGAAAGTTGGGAAGACCTGAAGATCTCAGCTGGCCCTCAGCTCACAGGGAACTAAGAGCTCCACTATTTTTTTTTTTTTTTTTTTTTGAACAATTATTTATTGAGTTTGATTTCATGTTGGTGACAAGAAACAGAATCAAATACATACAAATACAGAAACAGATAAATTACAGTACAGCAAAAAAAGGAACACAGACAGCAACTAACAATAGAGCACAATTCGACATAACAGCAGCAGACAAAACAAAACAACAAAGAAAAAAAAAAATAAAAGAAAAAAAAAATAAACAAGGTATGCCAAACTTGTTTAGAATATGTAAGCATATAGTTAATTTAGAGTACTGAAGTAAGTAATAGCACGGGTCCAATTGTCAATTGTATTGCTGCGAGCATTATTAACCTTAGAAGTAGATAGCTCGAGTTGTAATATCTCAATAAAGAAGGTAAGCCAAATCCTCCTTAATGGAAGATTTTCTTCAAACCAGCTCTTAATTATAGTTTTTTTCGCAGCTGTTGAGGCTGCCAATAGTATTCTTTTGTCCTGGTAAGTTAGAACTAAATTAGGATTATAAGCAAACAAAAACAGGGCTGGGCACAAAGGTAGAGAGTTTGAAAAAAAGTTCCCCAACAGTTCAGCCACAAATGTCCATAGTTTCCCAACCGGTTCACAAAACCAAAACATATGAGAAATATTACCTACAGCAGAGACACAGCATTTATCACATAGATCACTACTAATGATGTTTAACTTATATCTGCGATCAGGTGTAAAGTAAATTCTGTGAGCAAATTTATAATGAATTGCTTGGTGGGCAAGATTTTTTGACGATGAGAATATGTTGTTCCATATTTCATGCCAATCCCAGTCAGCATCAAGGCCACAACCACGGAAATCCTCTTCCCATTTGTTCATTAAAGGGAGGCAACTGAGATTATGGGAGGATAATTTTTTATAAATTTGGGAGACTATATTATGTAATCTTGTACGGAGGAGCAGGTGGGCCAGTGGGTGAGAACAGAGTTGAGAGTCCCAAGGGACTCCATATGTTTTTAAAGCAGTGCGGAATTTGATATAAAGAAACCAAGAAGATCCAGGGAAGGAATACCTGTCCTTCAGATCTTGGAAAGAGCAGAGGCCATTCCGATCATAAATATCACTCAGATTAAATATACCCAAATCAGACCAAGGACGAAAAACAAAAGGCCCAGTCCCGGTCAATAGAAAATGATTATTCCAAAGAGGAGACAGATCATGTAAGTTACATGTAATTGAAAGAAATTTATTTATTTGATACCATATATGAACACTGTTGTGAATGATTGACCCTGACTGGGACAAAATAGTTCTAAGTTTTTTATTACTAAAAAGTAAATCCTGGATTCTAATTGGGAATGTAATTGCATTCTCTAAAGACCTCCAGGGTACGACAGAACTGGGGTTAAGCCAAATCTTCAGTGCTCTTAATTGAAATGCCCAAAAATAAAACTTAAAATTAGGGAAGGCAAGACCTCCAGCGTTTTTGGGACGTTGTAAAGTAGACATGCTAATTCTAGGTGGTTTGCCGTTCCATATAAATTTCCTGCAGGCTGAATAAAGTTCCTGGAAGAAATTTGGCGGTGGGGGTAGTGGTATCATTGAAAATAGGAAGTTTACACGTGGCAGAATATTCATTTTAATGATATTGATCCTTCCATAGAGACTACCCTGGAGGGAAGCCCATTTTAATAAGTCATTCCTAATTGAAGTTAAAGACACATCGTAATTTTCTTTTACAACATGGGAAAGGCTAGGTCGGATTTGAATACCAAGATAGGTGAAGCCTTTAGCATCAAAGGAAAGTGGAAAAGGTACATTTTCTAGTCTGGCTGTAGAGTTAAGTGGCATAATAGCAGTCTTGGTCCAATTAATTTTATAGCCAGAAAGAATACCAAATTCATTGATTACTTTTAATAGATGGGGGAGTGAATTTGAGATGTCAGAAAGATACAGTAAAATATCGTCAGCGTATAGCGAAATTTGATGTGATGTGTCTTTAATGATGATGGGAGAAATTAAATGGTTCTGTCTGATTAATTGAGCAAGAGGTTCAAGAAAGAGGGCAAAAAGACTGGGAGACAAAGGGCACCCTTGTCTGGTGGACCTAAACAATGTGAAGTCAGACGCACCCGGGTGACCTGTTTGAACACGTGCAGTGGGACCATGGTAGAGTGTACGGACCATTCTGACAAAGTTAGTTCCAAAACCAAACTTTTTCAAAACTTCCCAGAGAAAGTCCCACTCCACGCGATCAAAGGCCTTCTCAGCATCCAATGAAAGCACAGCACAGGAATGAGATTGAGTTGCAGCAGAATCAATAATATGTAAGAGACGTCTGATGTTATCTGCTGCAAAACGGCTTTTGATGAAGCCAGATTGGTCATGATGGACAAGAGAAGAAATATGTTTGTCCAGCCTTCGAGCCAGTACTTTTGCAAAAAGCTTAAAGTCACAATTCAAAAGAGAAAGTGGTCTATAGCTGGAACATTCCAGAGGATCCTTCCCTTTCTTTAAAAGCAGTGAAATGAGTGCAGCTTTTTGGTCTCGATGAAACGAACCGGTTTCTAATGCATAATTTAAAGAGTCTAAGAGGACTGGACCAACCAAGTCCCAGAGCACTGACAGCAGCTCCGGGGGGATGCCATCTAGACCAGGCGATTTTGACTTAGGCATTGAGTCCAACGCCTCTTTCACTTCAACAAGTGAAAGAGGAGAGTCCAGATCTACAGCTTGCTGAGCAGAGAGAGAAGGAAGAGTTAAGCCACTGAGGAAGGATGTTATAGCAGATAAATCAGAGGAGGACTCTGATGTATACAATTTAGAATAGAAGGCAGTAAATGTATCATTTATTTGTGAAGGTGAAGTACAAAGTTCACCATTGTGATTGCGAATGGCGTCAATAGATGCCAGCTGCTCAGACTGCTTTAATCTCAATGCCAAAAGTCTAGATGGCCTTTCTGCATTTTCATAATGAACTTGGCGGGACTTACGATGCAAAAATTCAGCCCTAGAGTGTAATAACGTTTTATAATCAATTTTCAGTCTTGAAATTTCAGATTGCCTATCATTACAGAAATTTAAGAGCTCCACTATTATTAATTAATACACAGGACAAGATGTTACTATCCCTTGTGCCAAAATCCGAGGAAAAAACACATTTAGAAGCCCAATGCAGAATAAAACAAGCTAACAGGCTAACAAACTAATAAACAAGACACAAATCACCAGTTACCTACCCTAGCCAACAGCAGTATGAAGCATGTCATTGGGGTTTTCAAGTGGGCACCTTCCTTCACCGACGTTTCGTTAAGTTAGGCCCACGACACCTCAAGAAGGTTTAACGTGTAATCCAGCGTCCTGGAAACACCCCCCTCCATGCTACCACCACACAACTGCATATTACCTCACTATCTAAGCCTAGCTATCCAGGTCAGTTCGGTATGACATTCCTGACTACACCACCACTGTCAATGATTCAGCCCTGTTGATGCGGACCGTCAATCATGACCAACAACAAACAATCCCTAACTACACCACCACTGTCAATGATTCAGCCCTGTTGATGCGGACCGTTAATCATGACCAACAACAAACAATCAATCTGACCTTAGCGAGCTCCCCAGCTAGCATGTTTCCTCCTTATCCACAGCCATTCACTTGCTCGTTCTGCTGCCTGAGACATGTTGCTAACCGCAAGTTTCAGGCTCCGTCCCTGAATGCCCAACTCAGTTAGTAAGGCAATAACGGACTTTGCCACAAAACCACGGCAGCCCACCTCTACAGGCCGCACTCAAGCCCTCCAACCTCGCTGCTCTGCCTCTGCTGCCATTTCAGCATACCTAGCTTTCTTGCGCTCATAAGCCTCCTCAACTCGATCTTCCCACGGGACTGTGAGTTCGATAAAATAAACTCTCTTCTCTACCTCAGACCACAGTAACAAGTCCGGACGTAGCCGGGTGCTAACTATATATGCTGGGATGACTAGCTGTTCATTCAAGTCAACCCTCATTTCCCAGGCTCCACCTACACTTAGCTGCCCTAACTTGTGCCTGACCTTAATTGGTCTAATCTTTTCTCCCTCACATACAAATTTGATCTGTCTAGTCTCTTTGCTAGCAACTAGAGAATTTACTTCTAGCCGCTTCTCCTCAACTGCAGCTGCCAAACATTTCAACACCTGGTTGTGACGCCAGGTGTATCGCCCCTGGGAGAGACTGACCTTACACCCTGACAGTATATGCCTCAGTGTACATACACTAGAACACAACGGGCAGGCACCATCCTCGCCCAACCACTGATTTAAGTTCTGGGGAGATGGCAGCACATCATAAGTAGCCCCTAGAATAAATCTAATTCTGCTGGCCTCCATGCTCCACAACTCTCTCCACTTCAACTTTCTCTTCTCTACACTCTCCCAGTTCACCCACTGTCCTTGCTTTGCCTGCGACACTGCCTTAGTACATCTTACTGCCTCCTCTTGCCTATGTACTTCTTCAACTACCATCTTCCTCTTTTCCATTACTGATGCCTTGTTCCACACAGGTTTGCACAAGCCTAAGCCTCCACGCCCATGCTGCACCTGTCCACATTGTAATTAAGAACCAAAGCTAGCCTACTTTAAATGTGTTCAGTGACATTTTAATATGAATTATCTATCTAACTGGTAACCAGAGAACAGGTGTTAAAAACTGGGAGATGATGATGTCACATTCCCACTGGTTAATATCTAGCTGCTCTATTCTGAAGCAGCTGGAGATGTGACAGTGAATTATGGCTGAGATGAACAGAGAGAGAGGTGTGGTAATCTAATGACAAGATATCAGAGCATGGATGATCTTCTCTCAGTCACTGAGCTTTACTGCTGTGTATAATGAAGCTGGATCAATACAACTCAAATCCTTGTGTAAACCTGCAGAGCGACCTTTGCAGATTCAGGAATCCTGTTTTGAGAGAACAGACCATAATTTGGAGAAATGTGTCAAATCAGCTGAGAAAAACCGTAAACTGATTTTACCTGAGAATCTCCAGTCTGAAGTCTGGACTCTCCAGTCCAGCAGAGATCAGTTTCACTCCCGAATCTTGTAAATTGTTGTTACTCAGGTCCAGCTCTCTCAGACGCGATGGGGTGCACTTCAAAGCTGAGACCAGGCCTTCACAGTCAGACTCTGACAAGTTGCAGCCCCCCAATCTGAATAAAGAATAAAACAAATAGCTATCAAATAAAATATCCCTGAAAGCTTTCAACAATCCAGTGTTTCATAATCCAGTGGACTTCAACATGTTGTCAGTGTGGATCAGCAGCATGTCGGCCTTATAGAGTCTTTCCATCTGAAAGCAGACTGGCTGTCACAAGGTTCAGTTAAGTTTCAGAATCCAATGTTATATGGACAATATTTTCAGATGGCAGTTTCTCTGGAAATAATTGTGGTAAAAAGCAGAATTTGAGTTGGATGGAGAACTTGATCCTGACTTAACAATAACTTGATCTTAAATTAACCTCAATCTTTAACAAGCTACACAAACTAACATTTTGGGTCTGACTAGCACCGTAACACTTAAAGCCCCCTCTAGTCAGTTTTTCATACCTGTACACCATTGATGTTCTATGAAAACATAAGGTGCGTGCTGTAATAACACTAGGGTTGGGTACCGTTCACATTTGAATCGATACCGGTACGGTACCGGTACCTGGAATTCGGTACGGTACCAAAAACGGTACCTTTTTCGATACTTTTTTGAGTTAAAAAAAAAAAAAAAAAAAAAATTTTTTGCAACAACAAAAATGTACAGTTGTAAAACAAATAAGTCCAAACTTCTCAATTTCAACATTGTTCTTTATTTAGATTTTTTTTTGTTTAGCAGCAGCACCCAACAAAATAAAACCCCTCCCTCCCTCCCTCTTCCCTCCCAAACCAAGAGTTTACTTGTCGCAGGTAATGGTCTTGTGCCACACTGCTCCATCCATCAGCGGTCACTGCAATATGGTCAACTGCCCTGAGTTCCTCCTTCACATTCTTCTTCTCAACACGATACCAAGCTGGGATAAGTGTGTTTGTGAGAAGGTCTCTGGAGGGAGGGGAGTATTTTGGGTTCAGGGTCCCTGTCATCTCCCTATATATAGACAATAAAAATAACTATTGTTAGTAACTTAGCTTACTCTATGAATATCACACACACACACACACACATTATCACCCATTTATACATAAATAAATAATTTACCTGAACCATGGAGACTCCACCGTTGCGAAGGGCAACATCATGCCTTTTACAATGAAGGCAGTCACTGCCCTGTGGCACTCATTTACTTTCTGCCGGGGTAAAGCTGCTTTCTTCGCCAGGGTGAAGGGTGTCTCCTGTGCGACTCTCACACGGTGGCCTAGCAAAGAAAGCAAGAGTGTAACGTTGAACGTCTCACGGTGACACGAACTGAGGATAATAATAACGTTAGCAACGCTAGTTACGCTACTAAACATGCTAAGCTATAAGCTACAACTATCCAGCTAACGTTACGTTAACGTTAACGTTAAATACACGTTAACGTGTATTTAACGTTAGCTAATTAAATGACGTTACCTGATGTTGAAGAAGTCGACGCCTCACTTGTGACACTTGAAGTTTCGTCGTCGTCGTTGTCCGTTTCAGCTAACGAAGCAGAGGAGCTGCTGGCTGTAGGTGCTTTGCTGCTGGTGGATGCAGCGTCCACCCTCAGGCTATCGAACACTTTACAGTCTTCCGCATTTAAAAAGATTTTATGCTTGACCAAGTGTTTCCTCAAGTTAGAGGGGTTCCCCTGGCCAGCTTTGCACTTCGCATCGCAAATGTTACAGCGAGCGTTGTCTGAGTCTATCTTTGTGAAGTGGACCGCAAGCGAGAGGCCATCTTCTTCTCTTCAGCTTGTTTTGGCAGTGACGTGATGACGTAACCCACCCTCGTGTGTGTTGCCTTCAAGTTTGCGTCGGAATTTCTATCTCGCTCGCTGTCTTTGTATCACTGAGATGCGTTCAAGTACCGACATTTTTAAATTATAATAGAAAAAAAAAAAAGTACCGAAATGAGGTACCGTTTCATGTCATGTGAACTGATACTCGGTAGTACCGCCCACTTTCGGTCGGTGCCTGTAAAAGTACCGAGTTCGGTACCCATCCCTAAATAACACACATCATCATTTGCGCCCAAGATCGTATATTGATAAGAACCGAAGGCTTATACCTTGTTCTACTGCAACATCATGGCTGTAGCGCTCTTGTCCATAAAGGATAAGAGCATCGCTTCTGCCTTCAATATACGATCTTTGTCTCCCTTCCAGGCTGTAGACCGGAAACAGTATTGCTGCCTCTACTTTGTCCAGAGGCCACAGTGTCAACAACCAGCCTATAAATATCAAATATATCAAACTGGTCATTCAGTGGCATTTTACTGTCATGTAACTAACATAACTCACAAGCTAACAGCTAGCTAATGCCAGACGGTAATGCCAGCTATTCACTGTAACTCATACAGTAATTATTATTATCTGAATATCATATGTCAGTCATCAAACAACCATAATGTCTGACGTCATCACCTGTTTTTACCAACAGCTTAATTTTAGGACTTTGAGCCCAGAATAAGGTTATTTGTCAACAAAATAGACTTGCGAACACTGTGGCTCATTAAGAGACCAGGGAAAACACAGCTACACATGAAATATCTTAAAGATGACAAAATACACTGGAGGGGGGCTTTAAACTTAAAGATCATCACTGACCCATCTCACCCTGGCCATGATCTGTCTAAACTCCTTCCCTCTCACAGGCGCTACAGAGCACTATACGCCAAAACTACCAGACACAAAAACAGCTTCTACCCACAGGCCATTAAGTTAAGTTAAGTTAACCCATTGATACCTGATGCAGCATGTGTGTGTATATCCCTCATTTGTGTGCGTATCCCTTTAAGACCGTGAACCGCGTTAACGCGGTTCGCGGTCTTAAAGGGATACACACACAAATGCTGCATCAGGTATCAATGGGTTAAGTTAAGTTATCCTTTATTTATCCCCTTGGGGAAATTCATCCTCTGCATTTGACCCATCCTCTACTAGGAACCTTCCTAGAACTAGGAGCAGTCGGCAGCCGCAGTGCAGCGCCCGGGGACCAACAGTTCTTTTGCCAGTGCCTTGGTCAGGAGCACTGACAGGAGTCATAACCCTAACATACATGTCTTTAGGTGGTGGGAGGAAACTGGAGCACCCGGAGAAAACCCACACGAACACGGGAGAACATGCAAACTCCACACAGAAATGACCTGGGACGGACCGGGGTTCGAACCCGGGACCTTCTTGCAACAGTACTAACCACTGAGCCATCGTGTCGTCATTACACTTAACACTTAAATCAGCCACTTGAACACTTAGTTTACCCTTACTGTGAACTAACTTACTGTTACTGTCTTAAATTACTGTGCACACATTCATGATCTAAGCTCTGCTGTAGCTGTTCCCCCTTTGGCAGGCAAATTAAACGTATATAGAGATTGTTCATTATGGCAGATGTGACTTCACGCACACGGTAGCCCACAGTAGACAGTCCAACACCAAACACGCAGCTATACTATCTATACTATCTATACTATCTATACTATCTATACTATCTATACTCGCTTGGTGTGGCAAACCACCAAAGCACAACGGCCAGTCTCAAACGTGCTTCTAGTGGTTTTCACCATCATGTAATCTTACGTGTTAGTGCAGGTTCCACCAGACTCAGCACATACTCAAACATAGACCAGGACATGCAAAATTGACCCTTCCATTCCACCTCATCAAAGTTCTTAAGTGCATCTTCCCAGAATAACTGTCCGCCTGGTCTCCCTCGCTTCCACATTGCTCTCTCACGCTGGAAGGCAGGTAACACGAACACTGAAGCAACCTTTCTCTGGTGCGATCTTTGTGCACGACGTGTTGCTGCTTCGTATCTTCTTCTGCTTACACATATATACCTTTCCAGTTTCTTCATAGTTTTTCTGCGTTGCCGAGTACGTGTGAGGAAATATTGAAGAAGCACAACAAACAACACAAACACGGACATTGCCATCTTTGCTCTATCTTTCCACTTCATGGCTGCCACTGCCACAGGCTTTCCGCAGCACCATTTCCGCAGCCTCCCCAACCCCTAATAATAATAAACCAGAGTAAAAACAATCGGTTAATATTCATATCAGCACATTATTAAATATGATGTCTGACCTGAGAGTCTCCAGTCTGCAGTGTGGACTCTCTAGTCCAGCAGAGACCAGCTTCAATCCTGAATGCAGCTTCCATCCTGTAAACACACTTTCCTCCACAGTCAGGTTGCTGTGACTCAGGTCCAGCTCTGTCAGATGGGAGGGGTTGGCCTTCAGAGCTGAGGCCACGACTTCACAGTCAGTCTCTGACAAGTTGCAGCTCCTCAATCTGAATAAAGAATAAAGGAGGAGTTGGACTTCAAGCAAGCAACTTATAAAGCAATTATGACAACGACTACTACTACTACTAATGATAACTGCAATAATTGGGGCAGTTCAGTTCAAATTCTGGTAAAACCTGACACCATTAGACACAGACTTTGTTTGGGTTTAGTTAATTTTATGGTTTAGTATTCTGCTATTTCTGACATAAGCTGAAGGCAGGAGAAGACGAGGGGGATCTTTCATAGATATTATTACTTATTATTATTATCAATAAAGAGTTGAACTAGACTAAAGAATGAAACTAAAATAACAACAGACCTGTGAGATCAGTAACGGAATGTGAGCCTGAACCTGGAACAGTAATGTCTTTACTCTGTTACAGGAAAAAGTAATGTGATTACAGTGACACATTACTTTGTAACATGTTAAGCACAACACGGTGTACCACTGCTATGGAGAACAACAGTTAATATTCTCTATGTTTGAGGAACTATAGATCTTTACTATAATTATGATGGTGTCAGGTATAAAGTACTTGTTCTTTCTCTTGGTTTATTTGGCATTCAAATGAAGTATATAAAGTTGTCAATAGTATCGGTAAGTATCAATACAAATTTGACACGGGTACAATACTCATTTGCAACAGTATCGATACCAGCAGTGCTTTCTCTTAATGAGAAATCAAACATACTACAGAATTTCCCCTCCCTATCATTGGTGGGTACAGTATGTTACTTCAACAAGCTAAAAGTTTTGTGATAGGCTGATGACTAGAGCAGAGGTAATCTGCTTTTTTGTGATAGGCTGGTGACTAGAGCAGGGGTTATCTGCTTTTTTGTGATATGGTGGTGACTAGAGCAGGGGTAATCTCTTTTTTGTGATATGGTGGTGACTAGAGCAGGGGTAATCTGCTTTTTTGTGATATGGTGGTGACTAGAGCAGGGGTAATCTGCTGTGTTGTGATAGGCTGATGACTAGAGCAGGGGTAATCTGCTGTGTTGTGATAGGCTGATGACTAGAGCAGGAGTAATCTGCTTTTTTGTGATATGCTGATGACTAGAGCAGGGGTAATCTGCTGTGTTGTGATAGGCTGATGACTAGAGCAGGGGTAATCTGCTGTGTTGTGATAGGCTGATGACGAGAGCAGGAGTAATCTGCTTTTTTGTGATATGCTGGTGACTAGAGCAGGGGTAATCTGCTGTGTTGTGATAGGCTGATGACTAGAGCAGGAGTAATCTGCTTTTTTGTGATATGCTGGTGACTAGAGCAGGGGTAATCTGCTGTGGTGTGATAGGCTGATGACTAGAGCAGGAGTAATCTGCTGTGTTGTGATAGGCTGATGACTAGAGCAGTGGTTCTCAACCTGGGGGTCGGGACCCCCCACGGGTCGCGAGAGGGGGGGGGGGGGTCGCTGGATAATTGTCAAAAGAGAAAAAAGAATAAAATAAGAAATTATTTTTCTTTCATGATGATTAAATCTCCCATACATGGTTTAATGTATTATAAAGCTATCTAAACTATAAAAACGATTTCAGTGAGTGAGTGAAATCAGTGTGTGAATGCGTGCACACTGTCATTGGGTATGGTAGCGGCAGGAGGGGCGTCGTGAACCCGAGCCTAAAGTTTTTTGGGGATCGTGGCTCAAAAATGTTGAGAACCTGGAATAGAGCAGGGGTAATCTACTGTGTAAGAACAATGCTTTTAATGAGTTTCATCTGGCCTAGATTATGGAGAAGCATGCGTCTGTCCATCCAATGTTTCTTTTTTGTATGCCTCTTGATATGTTGTCGTCCCCCCTCCCCTCCCCGATACAAAAATGGTATAGAGCATCAGTATTTACCTTGGTAGAAGATATCAAAGTTAGAAATTCTAGCATCGTGACAACCCTAGTATAAAGATCAAACTACACACTGTTCTATACTTTTGGTATTTACATCAGGACTAACCGAGCCTTCCTGCAGTTCCTCATAGCTGGGATCAGTCTCAGTCGTCCCCTCTCTGATATGTTGTAGGCCTCCAGGTCCAACACATCCAGAACCTCCTCTGACATCTCTAGCATGTAGCCCAGAGCTGAGCAGTGGATATCAGAGAGTTCATTCACTGATCTGTTCTCGGACTTCAGGAACTGTAAGATCTCCTGATGCACTGACTTGTCGTTCATCTCCACCAAACAGTGAAAGATGTTGGTGCTTTTGTCAGGAGAGGTATTGGATATGGCCATCTCCTTCAGGTTCATGATGGCTCTCTGGATGCTGTCTGGTCTGCTCTCTGTCTGACCCAGCAGGCCTCGTAAGAGTCTCTGGCTGGACTCGACTGAGAGGCCATGAAGGAAGCGGACAAAGAGGTCCAGGTGTCCATTTTCACTCTTCAGGGATTTGTCCATGGCTGTCTTCAGGAAGACATCCAGGGATTGGTCATGGTGTTCAGATCTACCCAAACCGTTTCCCAGGAATGTCTTTAGTACCTCCTCATTGCTGTTTGTGTGACAGTG
>NC_139639.1:8403746-8463746 GCF_964638095.1 Poromitra crassiceps
GTGTTCAGCAGGATAATCTCCACAAACGTGGAGCAAGTTTAAATGTGTTTTTAAATCCGATTTTCAGAAAACTTTAAAAAAATGTGGTCCTCATTTGTGAATATTATCCTCCTATTAGCCTTTCCCCCTATAAGAACCAACATGGTGGCGATTTCTGGTTAAAGTCGAGCTGAACCCAAAAATGACTTTTCCTTTATTTTAGTTCAAATACCTGGGTATTCAGTGCACCTATTTAATAATGTATGCCCAAAAATTGACACAAATCTAATTTCTTTACTTTTTCACATCAAAAGTTCATTTTTCAATATTTCATTAATAACAGTAATCTACAGTTTGCTGACGTCACCTAGTACTATCAAATTTTGACCCCATTTCAACCAATCATATCAGACATGGCAGCTGTCAATCAAATCTTCATTTCAGGATAATTTTCTCTTCCAAATGAAGGAGAAAATGGCAACTAGTGCCTGTAATCTGGCAGACTTTCTAGCCCATAAACTAACTACTAACTTGGCCATGTGTAGGTAACATACGGAAAAAAAGCAAACGGTAATGTCTAAGAATGCAAAGAAATATAACTGGCTCTTAAACTCGTATTCCAGGATAACGTGAGTTAACGTTGTTAAGGCCGAATTCAGACCCCGGCCCCTCGGAGATTCCAGGCTGACGGGCTGCACTCTTCGCTCCGCACCACACAAAAAAGGCAGCTGGCTGCCTGCTGCGGCTCTACTCACGTAGCTCGCCTCACCAGGCTCTTCCCAAAGAGAGTACCACATGGCCACAACACGCTGAATCCCACTCGATTTGGGGGCGGAACACGCCAGGATTGGCCAAAGCCCAATCCAGTCCACAGAATTGTCAAATAACATGCTACTATGACCCGCCTCTCAACATGTCATCTCAGACAAGTTATGTTTTCAGTCTGAAACTGACTCCAACCCACGCGCCACTTGGGCTCCGAACGGGTTAAGTTCGACTTTAAGCCTACAAACATACGTCATCCCTGCGGTACTCTATTAGAGTATTAGAGTGGATAACGTTATCGTAGAGACACATTTTGTGCATATTAGTGAACGAACCGGATAACAGATTTAAAAACGGGTGCCGGCTTGGAAAGAGCGTGACTTGAACTGGTTAACATAATATACTTTCAGTCACTCAGTGGCGGTTTTAGCCCTTTTATTTAGCAAGCTGTGACCTACGTTCGTAGTAGCCTAGCCAGAAAGATAACAGCCAGAGAGAGGAATTAGTGCAGGCCACCAATCACAGATGACCATACTGTGAGTTCCACCAATCAAAGTCGTCGATATTACATTGTAGAATTGTGGGTAGTGTAGTACTTCTCCATGAAATCGAATAAAAAATGTTTTAAAGTAAAAAACGATGATATACAGATTTGTGGCTTCTACAGGAAGATATAACATTGTTTCACCACTAGATGGCCGTGGTAAGTCTACCTTGGGTGGTTATGAGAAATTGAGAATATGACTAATAATCAAAATCTCAATGCAGAATAAGAATGGGGAAATACTCCGCCAGAACCGTGATGTCACAGAACAGTCATGTGACTGTTGAGCTCTATGGCGCCATAAGGCAACTATAACCCTAACCCTAAATAAACAGACACAAATGTGAATACTGTCAATTACAGGCAACTATCAGTTTGATGTCATAATCATATTAATAACACCATTTACACAGTAAATCATTTTGTAAATAAATGTAGTATCTGATGGCTTCCTACCTGTTCTGCGTATGCATTTAGCAATGGCCGTTATGACGAGCAGCAACATGGTCAGGATCATGAAGACGATGACTATTCTCTCTGGTCTCCGTTTCCATTCACCATCAGACTCTACAGGAAAATAACAGCAACAAGTCTGTTTACATGGACAAAGTATTATATCTATGTAATTGAAAGCTTGACCCAATTCCAACCTTTTTGGGATTTGATTGTCTGTGTGTGTGTACACAAAATTCATCATCAGTGATGCGAAGTTGAGCAATTGTGTGCTGCGCATGCCAAGCACACAATTGCTCAACTTCGCATCACTGATGACATCACTCACTGATGACATCACAATTGCTCGAGTGACCATCACTGTAGAGCCCTGCGAGCGCCTGAAATTACGGGCCCCAGCCCGGCCCGGCCCGTGACATTCAGGCCCCAGCCCGCTGCGAGGGCCCGAAGACAATATTATGATATAATGACACATCTCTCCCTCTCTCTGTTCCTCAGCTGCCCGTGTGCTGCGGTGCTGAAAAGACAGCGCCTGCGCTCTGCCTGTCTCTCTATAGAGAACCACAGGAATGAGTCTGGAAGTATACTTCCGGGTTCGTCAGCAAAAAAGTGAATGGGGTTTAGAATGAGGATTTCACTTAAATGCATAAAATAAGGTATGTGGTGAACAAAAGTTTATGGGAACGTGAATTTGGGTTCAGCATGATAATCTTCACAAACGTGAATAACTTTTATGACTTTTGGAACGTAAATGTGGTTTTTTTATGTGATTTTTAGAAAACGCTTCAAAAGGCATACAAGTTATTCACGTTTGTGAAGATGATCATGCTGAACACAAACTCACGTTCCCATAAAGTTTTGTTAACCACAGGCAGACCTTACAGTATTTTATGCATTTCAGTGAAATCCCCATTCTAAAACCCCATAGACGTTTCCACTGAACCAACTGCGATTTCTGGATAAAACCTACAAAAATACGTCATCCCTGCGATCTCCCTAATAAGGGAGCTGGGGCTCTGTCTCTCTGTTTGTTTCTCTGTCTGTCTACTGATGACATCAGTGATGTCATAAATTCACTCACACACACACAAAGTCGGCCAGTGATGATGTCATAAATTGTGACATCATTGATGTCAGAGGCATCATCAGTGATGCACACATACACACACACAAGACACACACACACACACACACACACACACACACACGTGCGTGCGCGCACACACACACACACACACACACACACACACACACACACACACACACACACACACACACACAAAGTGAGGTAACTCACTCGGGATGAGCGGGTTGCTGATGGGTTGGCTGACCTCCTCACTGACTGGGTTCTCCACCTTACAGCTGAACTCCGTATAGTTCAAATCCACCTATAAATCCGTGAAATAGAATTAGCTCAAAGTTCACAAACCAATCACAGTTTAATTTGAATACTGCTCACTTGATGTCTTCACCCTTTGGTTAAAGGAGATGTGAGGCTCAGCTGCAGAGCAGTTCCCTGAAGCTGGAAGGAGTTCAGTGTCTTGCTCAAGGACACTCCAGCAGCTTAAAACATCAAGAAACTTAAAGGTTTGACTTCCGGTGTGCTGCACGGCTGTGAACTGTGTACAGGCGTTCTGTTTCTCTCTTTGTTTTATGTTCAATGTCGTCTAATATGTTTATGTACAAGTGGTGGATTATTTATCTTCTGGTATGGGGACTGTGGTTGCAAGTGCAACAGACACGCTGGAATATGGATTGGTGTGTGGACACAGACGAGTGGGGGATATTCGCCCTGCATGCGCTCGTATACAGCAGAGAAACCTTGCTTGAATCAAGATATTCTGCAACTCAGGGGACTGCCTGCACAGGACTGTGGTCCATGCTGACACCAGGGCTCCTATCCACATCCCACCAGAGTCGATAAGACCAGGCCAGTGAAAGAAACAAGGAAGGAGAGGTGGAGACGACTGTGAGCAAGGCACACAAGGCCACCACTTCCATCTGTGATCCTCACAAACCTGCGGTCAATAAACAACAAAATGGACGAGATCTGCGCTCATACCAGGTACTGTTCAGACTTCCGGGAGGCATCATTGCTATGCTACACGGATACTTACACTCTGCAATACCGGACTCTGCCTGTAAAATAGACGGCTTCACTTTGGTGAAAAAAAAAAAAGAAAAACTCTCGTAACGGGACAAGCCCGTCTTTTATTGTCACACGAACACATCAACACATGCATGCGGCCACAACACACTCATGCTGACGGTGGCCGGTGAAAAGTGTCCTCTGCATTTAACCCATCCAGGCATGTCCTTTCCTCCGGGGGGCAGGCCAGGAGCAGTGGTCGATTTCTCGTACAGCGCCCGGGGACCAACTTCGGATGTTGTCGTCACTGGTCAGATGACGATGACGATCTGATCTTCTGCATGTTTTTGGTGGGGGGGTTATATACGGAGGAACCCCCTGGGGGAGCACGGGGAGAACATGCAAACTCCACACAGAGAGAAAGGCCCTTACGACGAGATACCCCACCTGGGCAGTAGGCAGATATGGGGGGAACACAACCACAGCGCCCACAGTGTCCCAGGCGAGAATCGAACTCAGGACCTTCTGACTGTGAGGCGACAGCAGAAAGCAGACAGAGAAATCAGCTCCTGAAAAGCAGGGGTGGCAGGATCTGTGTATATATATATTAATGATCGGTGGTGCCGTCAGTACACCATGAACAGCAGGTTTTGTGATAAAGACGTTGAGATCTTGTACCTGACTTTGAGACTCTTCTATTTGCAGAGGGAATTTGGATGCGTGCAGCTGTTTGTTGTCTACACACCTCCCAGTGGCAACGCGACGCGAGCAGCAGCTACTGTTGAACATGCTGCAGCAACAACATCCAGAGCTCCAGCAATTGTGGTTGGAGACATGAAGCAATGCAAACTGGACATAACAATGCCAGGATTTAAGCAGTATGTGAAGGGTGAAACAAGGAAGAATACACTTTTGGATAAATGCTTTGTAAACATGGAGGGAGCATATGTGTCAACGATAAGACCACCAATAGCTAACTCAGAATGTGGTCCATCTTGTACTAACTTCTAAACTGAAGAGCAACAAACCAGAGAGAAAAATAATCAGAGTCTGGTCACCTGACAGTATATAGAAGAACTAAAGGCATGCTTTGACTGTACTATGTGGGAGGAGTTTCATCATGACTCCTTGAATGAGACATCTACAGTAACAACAGACTACATAGACTTTTGTGTACAGTCAGTGATACCAACCAAGAAGATACAAATATATCCAAATAACAACATGTACATAACTAATGATGTAAAACATTATACATTTGAGGAAAAGCGCCTTCAGGAACAAGGACATAGGACAATTAAAGTGTATAGATAAAGATTTAAAGGGGAAACTGCGAGATGCAAAGAGGGCACATAAGCTACAACTACTAAAGGTTTTTAAAAGCAAAAATACCAAACAGTTATGGGACACCATGAAAAGCATGACTGGACTGTCAACCACCCGGAAAGCTGGTGGCAGATACTGAGGCCGATTTTGCAAATCAGTTGAACAGTTTCTTTGCTAGGTTTGATGAAGGGAACAATTCAGATCATGCTGAGAACATCATCAGCTCAGTCCTACCTGTGCAGTCTGATACAATTGATGTTTCAGTTGAGCAGGTGAGGAACACTTTTAGACATTTGAATCAGAGGAAAGCCACAGGACCAGATCATCTCAGTGCCTTTATTCTGAAAACGTTTGCAGTTGAGCTTGCACCTGTGTGGCAGCCTATTCTTCAGTGTTCCATGGACACTCATATAATTCCTACAAAGTGGAAGACTTGACATATAACACCTCTTCCAAAGAAGAAAACGTGTCCTAAGGGAACCTGGTGATTATCGTCCTGTGGCTTTAACTCGTATTGTTATGAAAGCCTTGGATTTTTGGTTTGTTTTAATCCACATTTGATTAATTGGTACCACTCATTTCTCACAAATACCGTACAGGTGGTTAAAGTCAACCAGACTTTTTTCACTTCCATTCTCACTAACATACTAGGATCACCACGAAAATTAATATGTGAAGCAAGCTGAACAAATCATTCTAGTTTATTCCTGTAAAGTAATGCATTACTTAGTTTAGTCCCCTGATATTACAAGTGGACATTAACTAACTCACACATGGACAGGAAGAGAGTTGGACCAACACTTCGTCACTACTGTACCTTTGTAATTATTTGCTCTCTGGGTGACTCAATCTTCTTCGTGTCGTCTTTCCACCAGGTGTAACTGACTAGTTCAGCATCTGTGATGATTGTGTTACACCAGAGAACACAGGAGGACAAATCAGGTTGACAGCTTGTAGAGATGGTGGGTTTAGAGACAGGAGCTGTTGTTGATGGAGAGAAGAGGAGAAAAAGGCTGTTGCAGTCAGGATCAATCACATGCACTTTTTTTTCTTTATTTCTCTGTCTCAATGCAGACATCTAGAAAGCGAGACAGACAGTGAGACTCACAGACTGTTTTTCCACATAAGCCTAATGTGCACTTGACATGAACAGACTTGTAACATTATGTGACATGAAGGGGGGATTTGGGCAATGTAAAATGGCAGAGCTGTGGGTAAACACAATTCTGCTCACACTCTCTCACTCATACACTCACACACACACACACACACACACACACACACACACACACACTTTGCATTCTTATTATAGGTTAAGTTAGTCACAGAATAGAAAACACTACACAAACCCATATTTACCTCTTGTACATCACAAAAGTCCAACCATAGTTTAATAGTATACAGCTCGTCCACTTGGCAAGTGTACCTAAGGGGGTGGCCACACTGATCCGTGGTGTCTGTCCGTCTGCATTCATTTCTCTGTTCACTTCCATTCATTTTAAAGACAGATGTCTGTCTGTCTGTCCAGCACTGATGAAGCTTATATGTATCCAGCAAATTTGCATACGTTTTGATGGACAGAAAAGTTCAAGAGGGCTGAACTTTTTCTGCATGGATGTATCGGATGGACGGATAGTCGCCGTTCCTTTAACCAATCAGAGTCGAGGAGGCGTTCTCAGAGTGGAAATGGCTGAGCGGGGCAGCTCTATAACTTAATGTTATTTTACTGTTATAAATATCAACAACTAGCCAACAGATATCAAAGCCGGTGGGCTTCATGGAAACAGCATGACTCGAACTGGCCAACCATTACATCAATCTGGTCATTCAGTGGTGTTTTATTGCCACATAAGTAACGTAGCGCACAGAGCTAACAGCTACCCAGCAAACATTTTCACGTATAACGACCGTCTGCTGCACGTTAAACCACTACATCTAGTCAGGGTCTAAAAGTATATCCCGAATGGAAATCGTAGCGACGTAATTCGTCTACTTCCCCACAACCTTGAAATATGCCGCTCCCACAACGGCTATATTCAGATATTCAGATACAAAACTGCACAGTGTGCATGTAGCAGCGTTGCATAGCCTACTGTATGTCCAGATTCAACCATTTTTGCTACATCAAAAGAAAAAATATATGACGGCGCCCGCTTCGCAGTCCTGTGTCTTATCCATTAGGCTACAGATTTAATTACAAATAATACGGATTTGGTCATATATAGAGATACTTAACATTGAGAACTTGGCATTTTGACATGACGGTCCCTAATGGAAGTTGCATTGCTAGGCTAGCTGCCGCGCTGATTTCAACCAGCGATGAGACAGGTATATTTATATAATTTACGATAATGTAACCAACGTGACTTGACCATTTTAGCAGACAGCATAACATCCAAAACCCACAACACTGAGTTAGGCCTACGGCAAGATAAATGGGACAATACACCACAGGATTCAGGAAGTTTGTGATAAATACAAGCCCATAGCAAGAGACACTTGCACTTATATGACATAAACGTGTTTTCATATTAAAAAAGAAAATGGCGTTCAATAAAAGTTGTCATTGCACATGGAGTGCATATGTCACATTGTGACTATCTGATCACACAACAGGTAAATTGTCAATCAAATGTCATTTTATTCAACAAAAACACAAAAGACACCTACATGTGGTGTTTTCAAAGCAATATGAGATCAATATTTTTTGTTTTGAAGTGACAGTCTAAACGTTACTTTGGAGGAACGTGGAGAGAACGTCAGACTTAGATGGTAGATGCCAAACCACAATTCTATCGTCTGGTGACGTCGAGGTCAAGACGATGTTTGCTGGGTAGCTAACGCCAGATTTATTCTTCTGACGGTTTATTGGCGGGTCACTGACACCTTCAAGGCGCTTACCGCCACCTGCTGTACAAGTAGGTTACTTGTACATGCAATGGACATAGATCTATCCATTTTATAATTCTGGCCATTTTCTGACTGATCAGTTTGGCCACACCTTAAATCTTCTTCTTTGCGTTTATTGTCGGATCACAAACCAACGCGATGCATCTTTAGTCCCTTTTACACAGCCTGTGAAAGCCGAGATCATTGTGGGATTATTACGCCTCGCCTCCTGTGTAAAAGTCACAGGGACGGAATAGTGAATAGTCATTTTGTTATGTCTTTCGTTCCTCCAATGGAGGTAGTATCAGCCCCGAATCGATGGCTGTTTAAAAGGGTACGCCACGGGAAGACGGGGATCTCAGCTCATTCATAAAAAAATGACAAGAGGACTGACGGAAAACCACCTCCAGATTGAAGTTCTACTAAGTTAACCAAAGGATATATTGCGTGTATTTAAGAGCCACTTGAAACCGTTAATTACATTCTTCATAATCGTCAATATTCACAACATCTTGCACTGCTTATGAACATTGCACATCAGGAAAACTATACAACTCACCCTAGCGCAGTGGCATGTGTTCAGGCTAAATATAGTCCATTTAACTGGAGGAAGCCTTTGCGTTCAACAAAGTTTGAGTAGAAGCCTCTTGCGCAGTCATACATTGTCATATATGAGCTGCGTTACCTTGTGTGGCTAACACGTTAGCTTGTCTGGCTAAAACACATTTGCAATGCTATAGCACCAGGTCCTGCTATCCTGACATCCACATGCCTGTGGACGCCATGACGCCTGTCGAGTTGTTAACGTTATATGCGTTATATCTGACACAGCCTACATACAACCATATTTTCATTTACTGGATCAAAATAATGCCGAAATGCGCTGGTTTTAATTGCCATCTCCCTTTCCGCTCCTTTGACAACTAACGTTACAGCCAATGGTCCACTCTCACTAACACATGCCTGGTTTGTTTACATCCGGGCATTAGAGGAGGGGGGTACAGTCTACAAGCCTCATTTACTTCGGTAAAGTTGGAAATATATTTACGGATTCGCACTTCCCGGATCAGTAGCTCATAAACAAAGCGTTTGTACTGCACACACGATGCCTCTTTCCCATCTTAGTAAGGTAGACAACGAGCTACAACCTCATTTTCACCTAAACGAGGAATCCTCCGAGCTGGACAAATAACGTTGGTCTCTTCTGCGGGCGGTGAGGCGAGTGCTTAGGGACCGTATACAAAGTACAACACAGATTACAAAAATATTCAATAAATTCACTGTTGTACAGTCAGTGTAGCTTCACCAAAATCATGTCACACAGCAATGACTTCCTGCTGGTTATACTACACCACTAAGTTTGGAAAAATATGATTTTGCATAATTTTGGTGAATTTTTATTGGAGAGATCATTCAATAACGTCACTCTCATACAATGTAGTGTCTCCAAAATCATGTCACACATCAATGGCCACCTGCTGGTTATACTACACCAGTAAATTTGGAAAAATACGATTTTGCATAATTTTGGTGATTTTTTGGGGGGGAAATCATTCAATAACTTCGCTCTCATACAGTGTAGGGTCACCAAAATCATGTCAAACGTCAATTCCCTCCTGCTGGTTATACTACACCACTAAGTTTGGAAAAATATGATTTTGCATAATTTTGTGAATTTTTATTGGGGAAATCATATGTTGCTACAGTGTTTGTATTAATAAAATATTGCATGTGTTGTTATCAACTGTTATTGCCAACAAGCCTGGCTAGAGCTGACCCTGGCTGCTTTTTGGGTGCAACGTCATTCAACTGAGAAATTCCTAGATCAACTGGAATGCAGCATTAGCCTACTTGCTTTTGGAGCCAGCCTCAAGTGGCCATTCAAGGAACTGCGTTATTAGCACTTCCACAATTGCACAATTTTTCTCTGATCGACGATGCCCCCTTGGACAGGGGCGTAACTTTGGTTTGAGAAGCAGGGCATGTGGACAACAAAGCCCCCCCCCCCTAAAAGTAAGTGTGTGTGTGTGTGTGTGTGTGTGTGGGGAAGGGGGGGGTCAATTTTTACAGTTTTTGATAGGGCTGTGCCGATTCACTTATACTCTATACTATCACGATACTTGGGTGCCGTTTCGATATATATTGCGATTCTTAAGTATTGCGATTCTACGATTATTGCGATTCGATATTACGATTTATTGCGATTTTTGTTTTGTTTTTTCTTTTCTTTTTTCAGTTTGTTTGCTTTTTTACACTAGATTAGAACATGGGAAAAGTTGAATCATACACTAGAGACTGTATATTATATCATGAATAGGGCTGGCCGATATAGTTAAAAACAGGGGCGGACTGGGATCATAATTCAGGCCGGGCATTAGATACCAAGCAGGCCAGGCCGATATGGGCCGACGCGCGTGAAATTTGTCCGTTTGAAGCCCAATTTGGGCCGTTTGAAGCTCAATTTGGGTTGTTTGAAGCCCAATTTGGGTCGTTTGAAGCCCAATTTGGGCCGTTTGAAGCCCAATTTGGGTCGTTTGAAGCCCAATTTGGGCCAAGTCCAATTTTACAATGAGATGCACCCACTTTAACCCTGAAGTGTAATTATTACTTCAGACCAACTAATAAAGTAATAAAACCACTAGTAAACCAGTTGGCGGCACCTGGCCTGCTGTTCAGTGAGTGGCCTGACCGCGGGCACCCAAAAAAAAAAAAAAAAAATTGCGATTATCGATTCTGGAATACAAGATCGATTCAAAAAATCGTGACGTTAAAAATCGCGATACTTACCTGAATCGATTTTTTCTCTCCCACCCCTAGTTTTTGACCACTCAGGGATTGATGAAAATGCTCAGAATTCATGCATTTTTCGTTGATTGGCAAGCAATTAGGTTCTGGAAATGGTTAAAAACCCTCCTTATTGTCAATATACCTAGGAAGGCCATACATCCCATGAATGCCTGAGAGTTTGTAGTTATAGTTTCATGAGGCTGTGATTCTCCTCCTAGAAGTCACAATAGGTCTATGGAGACTAACATCATCACACATGAATACAATTGAATACACAAGAGTCTCCGCTTTCCAGTCATACCTAAATTATGCAATTCCAAGACGGTTTAGAGACCCCAGTATGCAGAAATATTAAAATAGAATAGGCGAAAAAATATAATTTATACCGCATGCAAAAAAACTGCATGCTTTTTGCCAAAAGCTGCATGTGATTAGGATAAAGTGGGGATATCTGTAAATGGGAGACTCGTGGGTACCCATGGAACCATTCTCATTCAGATATCTTGAGGTGAGAGGTCAAAGCAAGGTTTTCCTTGCCAAAATCTTGACTAACTTTGGAGCACGATTTAGCCCCCTTCCCGACAAGCTAGCATGACAGGGTACCAATGGATGCCTTATGTCAGTGATTCCCAAACTAGTGGGCTGTGGAGGTACTGCAGGTGGGCCGCAAGTGGTCTGCCAACGCTCCTGATTTTTGCGGGCCATCAAATGGCTGTAGCAGGGTCATTTTTAAAGCAGTGAAGATCCTGTTATCAGAAGAAACTAGAAGACCTAAGGCATCCATTGGTCCATAACATGCTTGGTACCAATGGTAGGTTAAACTTGACCTCTCAGCTCAGTTTATCTGAATGAAAATTGGTTCAATGGCTACCCACACGTCTGCCCTTTACAGATAAGGAGCACAGCCTAAATTAATAGCTTGTGGATTGATTTATTCTGTTGTTGCTCATCACATTTTGTTTCAACAAATGTGTTTATACATGCAAATATTTTTGATGAGTAAGGGAGATAAAATGTTTGGCAATCTGCTTTTGGGTATTTTGCCTCAATTTTTGTATTTGGATGGATTATTAATTTCCCTTATGACCAAGTTCACATGCTCTGTTAATGAAATAAAAATATATAGGGAAATACATCATCTTAGTCGTGTGTGCTGATCAGAGTTGTGATTAAAGGGTTGGGTGGGCCCCGGAAGATTTTCAGATTTGAAAGTGGGCCATGGCATTCTTAACTTTGAGAATCCCTGCCTTAGGTCTTTTAGTTTCATATGATACCAGTTTTCTTACACTATCTTTAAAAGTGAACCTGCTACACCCTCTGAAAAACAGTAATGTCGGCTGACATCCACGATTTTTGCTGTTAAAATTGTTGTCCCTATGCAATGGTGAAATTTCCACCATTGCTCTTGGTTAAAACAAAGTGGTGAATTCAGGGGAAAACAAGACACACGTCCACATCACCCACTTAAAAAAATAAAACACTTACAGATGACTTTGAGTTGAATGTGTCTGTCCACGTCGAAGTTGTTGATCTGTGCTTTGTACAATCCACTGTCTCCTCTGGTCAATCCTCTGATCCTCATCTCTCCAGTTGAAGTGTTCAGGTCACCACGATCTTCAAATATGCAATAACATAGTTAGGGGTAGCTAGCTATTTCTGTATTTTTCAACCTGCATCATACATCCCTTTTTTCATATTTGTTTATGTATAACTAAGTCATGTGAGCAGAAATCTTTGAAATTGGTGCAGTAATTGACCTAGATCGCTTTTCCCACAAGATAATGTTCACAAAAGATGAGTAGTACTTTCATGACTTTTGACGTATTTTCTTAAAAAATGCATTTATGCATCAAAGGTCATAAAAGTGGTCCTTATTTGTAAAGATTATCTTGCTGAACACAAACTTCACTGTTTCATACACTTTTCTTAACCACAGATGTGAAGTTCACACCATACGCCGAATCAACGCTCAACCTACACTGAACCCACAAGCCGTTCACATCAGCCGCGCGCGTGCCTTGCTCAAGCCTTGCTCATACAATTGTTTAGAATTCAGTCCTATTTTCCAAGCGTAATTGGCTGTTCACACTATACGCCGGAGCAACACTCAACCTAAGGTCAACCTACGCTGAACCCACATTTAGGCGTCCTTGTTAACAGGCGAAGCTGTTCACACCACACACGCACGCGCCACGCTTGGAAAATAGGACTGAATCCTGAACGATCGCGTGAGCAAGACTTGAGCATGCTATGAGTGTGACATGCGTGTGGCTGGTGGGAACGGCTTCGCCTGTTAACACGTTCACTGCCAATGACGAGATATCTCGTCTTACAAAATCCAACGGTTGACTGCCAAAGACGAGATATCTCGTTTAAAAAAAAAAAAAAAAAAAATTTGACGGTGGGACATCGATCAAACCCTTTTACGTCTCCTATACCAATATTGGAGGTATTGAATGTGTATAATCTATTTTACCGACCAACTAAGTGGCGACAGTGCTCTCCAGACGAGAAAGCCGAGCAAAAACAGCCGCGGGAGGAAGCCATTCTCAAGGAAATGGCTTGGCGAAAACGCTTTCGATTTCACACACACACACACACACACACACACACACACACACACGCGCGCACACACACACACACACACACACACACACACACTCGAGTACCTTTGAGCATAAATAAGACCAGAATCGCAAAAGCTTCATCAAAGCTCTCAACCGACACCCCAAGAAACGAACGAGCCCGTTTTACAGTCATCCAGACTCGCCCGAGAGCGGCCGCGCCGCCAGCAGCAGCAGCAGCACAGACGAGCAGCAGCAGCAGCAGCAGAGCGGAGTACGCCTCAAGATTGGAAGAAGGGGATCGCAAAGGAATTTCTCTCCCGTGTCCCCCCCCCTCGCCTCTCCTCTCCTCTTCCCCGCTCCTGCGATTCCCCTCTCTTTTTTTGGGATCTGTGAGGCAACAGAAACTCGCCTGTGACAAAACACTGCAAAGCCACACCTACGGAGGGAGGAGTTTGAAGGACACACACACACACACACACACACACACACACACACACACACACACACACACACACACACACACACACAATACAGTATACACACTTGCCCAAGGGCACCCATAATCACAGGCACGTGAGGTGGTTCTAAAAATCCATTTATCTCAAAACTCTCTGAAAATCTCTGAAACCATGCTGTACTCAACGGCTAATATCTACATAACTACTAACTCTACAAACTAACTCTTTTAGACAGAGAAAGCACACATTCTATTAGTACTTTTGTGAACTTTGTGTTCACAAAGTCAAAGCAGAAAAGAATCCTCGGCTCTTGTAAAATGAGCCAGAATCCTCAAAAAAACCCTCTGGCAGAAGCTACCTACAGTAAAAAAAAATGGCTGGCAGTGAATGTGTTAACAAGGACGCCTAAATGAAACTTGTAGGTTCAGCGTAGGTTGAGCTTAGGTTCAGCGTAGGTTGAGCTTAGGTTGAGCAGGTTGAGCGTTGCTTCAGCATATAGTGTGAACGGACACTAATGCGTGAAGCTTGAAGCTGCCATGCATGAAGTAAATGGAGGAGGCCGGTGGAGCAGCTCCGAGCCCGGCACTGAGGAAAGGAGAGTGTCTGGTGTGAACGGAGGCGTGAGCTCACGTTCAGCGTGAGTCAAGCATCAACAAAGGTTTAGACTAATGTCAATCATGAAGGTTACCTCTGCAGCCAATGCCCTGCTTATCCACATCACACCATACTTTGTTATTCATGCCCCCTTTCATTTATAGCCTACTTTTCCCATCCATTCACAGGCACCCCCCCTTTAGTAATAGCCAATCAGCTGAAGCCAATCCCTTTCCCTTGCTTTTCTGCTGAGCCAATCACAGTTGAGTGTATTTGAAGTTATTGTTTTTACTCTGTTGTTAGGCTAACCACATTTGTGTTGTCGCCACAGTTGGCCGTGATTGCCTTGAAGCACTTGTTTTACCCCACCTCCTCCCCTCCCACCACCGTCATGACTCCTGAAGAATTCCCTATGGGGGAATTTTCTAAATTATGCACTGCTGATGCCCTCCTCTCGCCATCTCAGGAGGGGCGGAGTCAGGGAGTCATATGCCAAACCTTAAAATGTTTATTGTATCATTAACACATTGACTGCCAGCCCTTTTTTCAATGCTGTAGGTAGCTTCTGCCAGGCCGTTTTTTGAGGATTCTGGCTCATTTTAAAAGAGCCGAGGATTCTTTTCTGCTTGGAGTTTGTGAACACAAAGTTCACAAAAGTACTAATAGAATGTGTGCTTTCTCTGTCTAAAAGAGTTAGTTTGTAGAGTTAGTAGTTATGTAGATATTAGCCGTTGAGTAAATTTGCAATCCCCCGTGTGCTGCTGCTGGCGCGGCCCGAGAGCGGCGAGTCTGGTGACTGATGACTGTAAAATCGGCAAGCCAATACCTTGAGAATGGAGGAAGCAGCCGCGGGAGGCGGCTGCTTTTGGTTGACTTTCTCTCTGTCGGGAGGGCACCGTCGCCACCTAGCTGGTCGGTAAAATAGATTATACACATTCTCTTCCTCCAATTCTGCTATAGGAGACGTAAAAGGGGTTGATCGATGTCCCACCGTCAAAAAAAAAAAATGTTTATGTAAGCCGAGATATCTCGTCCTTGGCACTTAACGGTTGGATCATGTAAGCCGAGATATCTCGTCCATGGCACTCAACGTGTTAAAGTGTATTTGAACCTTCTTACTAGTCTCTCATGATTGAACTTATTTCATGCATTCAACCGAAATCCCCACGCAAAAATCTCATTGCCTTTTACACCTACGAACCAGGAAGTGCCGTGACTTCTGGGTAAGTCTACAAAAATACATCATCCCTGCAGTACTCTATGGTCCCTTTTCCCTAGCCCGCATCACTGTGGGTGGGGTGTGGGTGGTGGGAGGAGGAGTGAGTAGGCCCTAGCCACTTCTCCTACCCACCCCTCGAATCAAGGCTCTCTACAACTTTCCTATCCCTAGCTATGGCTCCTTTTACCTACCCCCCCCCCCCTTCCTTGATGGAACGGATGGACGTGAGGTCACAGTGACCTTGAACTTTGACCACCAAAATCCACTCAGTTCCTCCTTGATTCCAAGAGGATGTTTGAAGAAATTCCGTCAAGGCGTTCCTGAGATATTGCATTAACGAGCAAGGAACGGATGTACATACAGACAGACGTACGTACAACCTGAAAACATCATGCATCCGGCCATGGCCATCACCGGCGCAGGCATAAAAACCACAGCATCATTCAGCATACATCTGAGAGAACAACTTGTCCCTCCCTCCCCCTGTTAAATCTGAGCTTAAATCACCCTGTGTCTCAGTTTACCTTTGAATTGACGGTAGGAATCTATCGGCTGATTCGGCCCATTCCACTGCATGGCGATGTCAGATCCATGGTACCACTCTACGGCAGTAATGGAGCCAATCCCAGAGGACCAGTCTGGCTTGAGGACAACACTGCCCCCTAGTTTCCCGTAGAGTGTTTCTGCAAAGACAAAACAAATGGAAGCTGTGAGATTTTAAATGTGAGCGTGTGTTTTGTCAGGGGGGCGGAGCAGAACTAGTGACGTTAAAACAGGTTCACTTGCATTGGAAAAGTGAAGTCATCTCAACACATTGTAGATATTTCAAGGTATTTAAAAAATGATTTAATACTACTAATACATAATGCTATTTTGATACATAATACATCAGTATTTCTTAAATGTTTTGTGCTGTCTACTCTTTTCTGTTATGTTCTACTGTTTTCTATTTTCCTGTGAGTTATTGTCCTTTCCAGTACTTGACTATTGAATGAAGTTGTGCTGTACCACTTCATCTCTGGTGTGAGCCTCCTACAGTAGACTACCTGCTGGTGTACTGCCTGTAGACCACTTCATCTCTGGTCTGAGCCTCATATAGGAGGCTACCTGCTGGTTTACTGCCTGTAGACCACTTCATCTCTGGTCTGAGCCTCCTAGTCTACCTGCTGGTTTACTGCCTGTAGACCACTTCATCTCTGGTCTGAGCCTTCTAGTCTACCTGCTGGTTTACTGCCTGTAGACCATGTCATCTCTGGTCTGAGCCTCCTATAGTAGGCTACCTGCTGGTTTACTGTCTGTAGACCACTTCATCTCTGGTCTGAGCCTCCTAGCTACCTGCTGGTTTACTGCCTGTAGATCACTTCATCTCTGGTCTGAGCCTCCTATAGGAAGCTACCTGCTGGTTTACTGTCTGTAGACCACTTCATCTCTGGTCTGAGCCTCCTACAGTAGGCTACCTGCTGGTTTACTGCCTGTAGGACACTTCATCTCTGGTTTGAGCCTCCTACAGGAGGCTACCTGCTGGTTTACTGTCTGTAGAACACTTCATCTCTGGTCTGAGCCTCCTACAGGAGGCTACCTGCTGGTTTACTGTCTGTAGAACACTTCATCTCTGGTCTGAGCCTCCTACAGTAGGCTATCTGCTGGTTTACTGCCTGTAGACCACTTCATCTCTGGTCTTAGCCTCCTAGCTACCTGCTGGTTTACTGTCTGTAGACCACTTCATCTCTGGTCTGAGCCTCCTATAGGAGGCTACCTGCTGGTTTACTGTCTGTAGACCACTTCATCTCTGGTCTGAGCCTCCTATAGGAGGCTACCTGCTGGTTTACTGTCTGTAGACCACTTCATCTCTGGTCTGAACCTCCTACAGTAGACTACCTGCTGGTTTACTGCCTGTAGACCACTTCATCTCTGGTCTGAGCCTCCTATAGGAGGCTACCTGCTGGTTTATTGTCTGTAGGACTTCAGACCAGCTGTGGCAGCAACAGGAAAATGGACAATTATTAGGCTAAACTGCCACACTTCATATTGCATTCACCTGGAGGGAAATAGCCTTTTTTAATGTATTACTTTTCTCATAATTCATACTAAATGATGAGGATGTGTACATGTAGAGGCACATTTCACGTGCACACTGGTGACCTATGAGTGTGTGAGGGGCAATTTAACAACGTGCATGATTTTTAGTTGTGAGAAGTGCCTGACTGTGTCTTGAGTCACATGGACCAGCTTGAACACATTTCAGATGCAGAACCTGGAACAGTCTCAAATATGGTATCAATGCTTTTGGAACATTGTTTGGTTGCAGTAACAGATTAGGTCACTGGGTGGTGCTGCTTGTTTATACTGAGACTGTGTTACAGCAACAGCTTGAGTCAGTAATTCATGCATTTGACCACAAAATGCAACCCAGTCTCCATTTTTTTTTAAGTAGAAACATTTGTCCACAGCCTAAAAACATTTCTATTTCACAATTTCGGCTCTAAAATTGTTAAATGGAATATGGTTTTTGTGTGGATTCTTGGTTAAGTTTAGAGGGTCTGAGGTGGTCGGGTCAGGGGGAGTCGAGGACCCCTCCCCCACGCCCCACGCCTAACCCTAAACCTAACCTCTCCCACCCCTCTCAAAACTCCCACCCCTCCAAAAACGGGAGCATGTCTATGTTCCCACAGCCCAGTCTCCATTTATTTTTAAAGTAGAAACATTTGTCCACAGCATAAAAACATTTCTATTTCACAATTTCGACTCTAAAATTGTTAAATGGAAAAGGGTTTTTGTGTGGATTTTTGGTTAGGTTTAAGGTTAGGGTCTGGATTAGGGTTAGGGTTAGAGGGTCTGAGGTGGTCGGGTCAGGGGGGGTCGAGGACCCCTCCCCCACGCCTAACCCTAAAACCTAACTTCTCCCACCCCTCCAGGCTAAGTTAAATAGGCATTAATGTGCAGGGAATTTACATGAATTTACAGTCCCAGTTAGACAGGCATTAAATTAGATACAGTATGAGTTCAGTATGACCTCAGTCTCTTGCCGTGGGGGAGTGTCTTAAAGAGTTTGTGGCCAGGGTGGTGGGAGGCCTCGGCCATGAGCTTGCGAGACCGCTTCAGTGTCCTGGCTGCATGCAGGTCCTGGAGGGATGGCAGGTTGCATCTGACTCCAAGTCTAGGTTGCACAAGATCTACCCCTCTGTCTCACCACTATGTGATAGGTGTCAGGTGTTGAGGGTATACTATCCCATGCTTTTTGGTTTTGCCCTTCGCTATCTGGATTCTGGGCCAAGGTATTTGATACTGTAAGGCCTATAAAATAACTTGTCAGTCGGAGGCAGAACTCGCCATCTTCGGCTGCTCAGAATCCTCTCTGCTCCTTCCTAATGCTGTGCAACAGTCTCTGATGCAGGGGATGACTGTCGCCAAGAGACTCATTCTGAAGGAGTGGAAGTCCCCCTCTCCACCTTCTTTTCAGCTGTGGTTGATGGACATGGTCTTGGTTATACGTGTGGAGAGACTCCGGTTCCTGAGGACCAATTCGCTTAGAAAATTCTCAATCATTTGGGACCAGTTTCTGGTCTACTTAGACGAGGTTAGGAGCGGCAGGTGATTTGCCCGGCTGACTTTTTATGGAGCCCTTCCGTGGGATCCCACACACTCTTACAAGCACACAAGCACTTGATGCGGCTGCTTAGTGGTAACATTGGAATGTGTGTTTTTGTTTTTTGTCTGAGCCTGTTTGTTCCCTATGTTCTGAAATTTGTAAAAAAAAAAAAAAAAAAAAAGAAGAAGCTTGAAAACGGTGGATTTATTTCCCAGGTGAATTCAATACGCTTCCATACAGTTTATAACCTTTATGTAAAATCAATCCAAACTCACGGGACTTTGCGCTCTCTGCAGCCAGCAGGCAGGCCCACATCAACCAAGTCAGAATGACAGGAGGCGACATCCTCTTCTCTGGAACCTAAATTGCAGACAGTATATCACAGTATATATTACAGTATATCACAGTATATATTACAGTATATCACAGTATATATTACAGTATATCACAGTATATATTACAGTATATCACAGTATATTTAAGCAATATAGCATGAGAGCAAGTGTGTTGTGATGAATATGTCACGGCCTCGTGGGATAACAGCTTATCAGCGGGATATATTTCACAACACACGCTGCTCGAGTGCTATATTGCTTTTATAAAACGGTTTCCAAGTATAATAATATAATAATAATAATACTATAAGTCCGACTGGCATGGTTTTTCTTTAAGAGTCAGTTGAAACACTACTGTAAGGCGGGACCTCTAGCAAGAAGATAGACGTGCGGGTGATTTGATTGGATCGTTCTGGAGACTGAAGTCGACATTGGCCAATCCTGGCGCTTGCTGAGAGCAAAGCCCGACCAGGGGCCGGTTGCACCAATGGCGGCGATTGAGCCAGAAAGACAGTCTGAATGAAATTGAATGTAACGTTCCCAATTCTATGTATTAACTTCTAAAAAACTAACGGCAACATTTTGGAAGGCTAAGCCACACAACTAGTTAGTTATAATCTAACGTCGTGCTTTCAAAGACAGCGAACTGGCGGTGTTACGACGAACACGGCTCAGTTGACCGCAGTTACGACGATGACGGTCAAAAAGGTCTCCGCGGAGATCTCTGTTACAGGCAGTTAAGACCAGTGTAAGACCAGTTGGTGCAACCGGCCCCAGAGCCGTATGCCGACACCAAGTAACGTACTTTTAGTAAGAGAGTTGCGCCATCATGCGTCCATAATGACTCATTGTACAAAGACTTGAAGGACTAGTGACCCTCCATACAGCAGATCAGGAGAAAGCTGTTTGGCTCGAGCGCAGCGCTGCCATTTAGTAAGAGAGTTGCTATGGTAACCAATAACCCATGGCCATGGGTTATTGAACTCGGTTACTGGAATTATACAATGGCTGTGAACCAATCAGATTGCTTGATTTGAGGTACCCATTTTATAAATTGCAGTATATCACAGTATATATTACAGTATATCACAGTATATTTAAGCAATATAGCATGAGAGCCAGTGTGTTGTGGCAAATATATCCCGCTGATCAGCTGTTATCCCACGAGGCCGCAGGCCGAGTGGGATAACTGCTGAGCAGCGGGATATATGCCACAACACACGCAGGTCGAGTGCTATATTGCTTTTATAAAACGGTTTCCAAGTATGATAATATAATAATAATAATAATACTATAAGTCCGACTGGCATGGCATTCTGGTAGAGTCAGTTGAAACACTACTGTAAGGCGGGACCGCAAGAACGTGCGGGTGATTTGATTGGATCGTTCTGGAGACTGAAGTTGACATTGGCCAATCCTGGCGCTTGCTGAGAAGCTGAGAGCTTTCTGGAAAGCCCGACACGCAGCTCGAGCGCAGCGCTGCATTCTCAGCGCTTGCTGATAAGCTGAGAGCTTTCTGCAAAGCCCGACACCAACTAACGTTACGGGGTTAAATGCGGGGTTAACAGCCTTTTTTTTGCAAAGAAGACATTAGCCCGCGTCTATTCTTGTACAAAACATAATTTTCTGCGAAGTATTAGTAAAGTTATAAGCGAAGATCGATTCACAAGGATCTGACAGCTGTCTCCGCCATTTGTTTTTTCTACATTGTCATTTGAGGTAACCAAAGCCTTTTAGTAAGAGAGTTGCCATGGCAACTCATAACCCATGGCCATGGGTTATTGGAGTGGGTTACGGGATTTATACAATGGCTGTGTACCAATCAGATTGCTTGATTTGAGAGAGCCGTTTTATAAATTACAGTACATCACAGTATATATTACATTATAAAATGGGTACCTCAAATCAAGCAATCTGATTGGTTCACAGCCATTGTATAATTCCAGTAACCGAGTTCAATAACCCATGGCCATGGGTTATTGGTTACCATGGCAACTCTCTTACTAAATGGCAGCACTGCGCTCGAGCCAAACAGCTTTCTCCTGATCTGCTGTATGGAGGGTCACTAGTCCTTCAAGTCTTTGTACAATGAGTCATTATGGACGCATGATGGCGCAACTCTCTTACTAAAAGTACGTTACTTGCTGTCGGCATACGGCTCTGGGGCCGGTTGCACCAACTGGTCACTGCAGAGTGCAGAGATCTCCGCGGAGACCTTTTTGACCGTCATCGTCGTAACTGCGGTCAACTGAGCCGTGTTCGTCGTAACACCGCCAGTTCGCTGTCTTTGAAAGCACGACGTTAGATTATAACTAACTAGTTGTGTGGCTTAGCCTTCCAAAATGTTGCCGTTAGTTTTTTAGAAGTTAATACATAGAATTGGGAACGTTACATTCAATTTCATTCAGACTGTCTTTCTGGCTCAATCGCCGCCATTGGTGCAACCGGCCCCTGGTCGGGCTTTGCTCTCAGCCAAGCGCCAGGATTGGCCAATGTCAACTTCAGTCTCCAGAACGATCCAATCAAATCACCCGCAGGTCTATCTTCTTGCTAGAGGTCCCACCTTACAGTAGTGTTTCAACTGACTCTCAGAATACCATGCCAGTCGGACTTATAGTGTTATTATTATTATATTATTATACTTGGAACCCTTTTATAAAAGCAATATAGCACTCGAGCAGCGTGTGTTGTGGAATATATCCCCCTGCTCAGTTGTTATCCCACTCGGCCTGCGGCCTCGTGGGATAACAACTGATCAGGGGGATATATTCACCACAACACACTTGCTCTCGTGATATATTGCTTAATTATAAAACGGCTCTCTCAAATCAAGCAATCTGATTGGTTCACAGCCATTGTATAAATCCAATAACCCACTCCAATAACCCATGGCCATGGGTTATTGGTTGCCATGGCAACTCTCTTACTAAAATCCTTTGGTTACCTCAAAAAAAACAAATGGCGGAGACAGCTGTCAGATCCTTGTGAATCGATCTTCGCTTATAACTTTACTAATACTTCGCAGAAAATTATGTTTTGTACAAGGATAGACGCGGGCTAATCTTCTTTGCAAAAAAAAGGCTGTTAACCCCGCATTTAACCCCGCATTTAACCCCGTAACGTTAGTTGGTGTCGGGCTTTGCAGAAAGCTCTCAGCTTCTCAGCAAGCGCTGAGAATGCAGCGCTGCGCTCGAGCTGCGTGTCGGGCTTTCCAGAAAGCTCTCAGCTTCTCAGCAAGCGCCAGGATTGGCCAATGTCAACTTCAGTCTCCAGAACGATCCAATCAAATCACCCGCACGTTCTTGCGGTCCCGCCTTACAGTAGTGTTTCAACTGACTCTATCAGAATACCATGCCAGTCGGACTTATAGTATTATTATTATTATTATATTATCATACTTGGAAACCGTTTTATAAAAGCAATATAGCACTTGAGCTGCGTGGTGTTGTGGCATATATCCCGCTGCTCAGCAGTTATCCCACTCGGCCTGCGGCCTCGTGGGATAACAGCTGATCAGCGGGATATATTTGCCACAACACACTGGCTCTCATGCTATATTGCTTAAGTATATTATATTACAGAAATGGAGGAAACATGTGAAGTATTTAAAAGTTGAAGGATTAGAAGGATTAGAAGCCATCTCTTCAGGACCTGCACACTACCATTATGCTGAAGCGGTCTTGGAAAATCATGGCTGACTCCTCCCACCCGGGACATAAACTGTTTGAGGCCCTCCCCCTTGGCAGGAGAGGTCTGGCGGTAGGCCAGAACCTCTCGTCACAAGGACAGCTTCTTCATATGTTACTTTAAAATACTGCACTTTAAATGTGTGTGATTGTTTTCTATATAGCTTTGTCTTCTCCTATTGATGTGACCGCTGCAATGCATACTTGCACTAAGTAATCTGATTACTTACTGTGGCTATTAAAGTGAATCTTAAAGTGAAACAATAGAGAGAAACAGGCTGGACAAAACTGAACGTGTACGGGTGTGTCTCCACCCCATAGTGAAAAATGCATCAAGTTGAATCAGCTCAGTATAAACTCACTGTTAGGAGCACAGAAGCACTGAAGCAGCGTTTATAGGAAGCTAGCCGCCGTTAGCGTTACCTGTATCGTTCCAATTGTGTTCGGATGGTGACCTGCGTTACACACGGCTGTAGTAATGACAGCAATAAAGTCCCCGTGGTTTGTTTCTATCTCTACCATCCACAGACGTGAAGGGAGCGAGACGGAGGATACGTCAGCAGCACAGGAGATGTGTGGATAGTTAGGAGAGACAGGTGAAACTTTCTGACAGCTCCTCACAACAAAGTCTGTTCACCTCGTTTTTTCTTTTGTTTATTATTACAGGCATTAACGGCAGCATACAAACAACAACTCTGGGGTTTTTATTGCTGTCATCACTATCGCTATTTTGTAATGGAACAGAAACGACAATAAGGCCGTTACTATAGTTGTCAGCTGCAGGACGGTATGTCAACAATATGGCGCTGTCCGGGGTTAGCGAATAAGGTGAATAGGAACAGGCCCATTATAAATATGGAGTGATTTGTCATTCAGCAGCAGTAAATGATCTTGGACAAAGATGAGCTTGAGACACAAAAGGTGTCATCAGGATTCAAATCTGAATCTTGTAGATCTGTTGTGATCAAGTCACAGAGACATTCTGCCTTCATCTGACATTAAACAAGTCTAATCTAGTCTGTCACCAAACCGGTCTAACAGAAACCAGCTCTGAGGCAGAGAAACCACAGACACATGAAAACAACATCATTCATGTTCAACTAGTGTGAACAAGCTTATTTTACAGTGTGCTGTTTGTGTTGGTCACAAAGGTCACAAAGCCTCCTGTTAGCATCGCTAGCCTCCTGTTAGCATCACTGGGAGTTAGGGATGGGCATCGAATTTCGAATTTTCGAATAATCGTTGTTATTATCAAGGTCGACTTTTATTATTGAAATTCGAAATTCGGAATTTTTTTTTTTTTTTTTTTTTGAGTGAAATGTTGCATTGTCTCCCCTGATTCTAAGTATAGTCAAATCGCTTGGTTTGAGCAAGTAAAACAATTTTTATAAACATTTTAAGCAAGGTTTATGGAAAAATGAATGGCGGATGAAATCCCATGAAGAGGGAGAGGGGGTGACTTTGGCACCCCTTTGGCACTCAGACCTGAGCCTACTAAATATTTAATGAACCACTCATGATTGTCAAAACTGTTTTTTATTTTCGAAAATGTCAATGTCATGTAACATGTTCTTTACTTCAGTGGTGCAATGCTTGTTTGAGCTAAAAATCCACAACAGAAGCTTTTTATATTAATTAATAAAGCCGTAGACTTAGAATCAGGGGAGACAATGCAACATTTCACTCACAAAAAAAAAAAAAAAAAAAAAAAAAGTTTTTTTTTTTTTGCATTTTTATTTTTTTTTTCGAATTTCGAATTAAATTCGAATTTGGCCAGCGAATTTCGAATAGTGTTTTTGCTAGAAATGCCCATCCCTAGTAAGAGTCAAAGGGAACTGAAGGTATTTCCCTGATGGTAGAATTCCTTTAGCCTGCTGTAGGTGGAGACGGTCATTAACACACACGACGAAACGTTAAGCTGAACCTAATACAGACTACAGAGAGAGGGGGGCAGCCTGAGGGAGGGAGGGAGAGACAGACAGACAGAGAGAGAGAGAGAGAGAGAGAGAGAGAGAGAGAGAGAGAGAGAGAGAGAGAGAGAGAGAGAGAGAGAGAGAGAGGGGAAGAGGGAGGGAGGGGCGTTATTTCGAATCCCACATAGGTTATGCAAAAACCACGCCCTGTGCCCGCCTACGCAGCAGTCAAGCGCCGGGATTGGCCAGGCGCTCATGCTCATGTTGGGCTCTCTGTTACAGGGACACATTCCTGTGAGAAGCAACAACACCAAGCGAGGCTGCAATGAGGATATTGAAAGACAAAATCCTACATTGCACCAAAGCATACAATGTATTTTAATGTTATTTGACTTTCTGACCACCCGCCTCAGTGCTTATGAGGCCAGAATAACAGATGCTGCTGGCCATTGGGAAGGCTAACCCTTTACTTTTGGTTTTATTTATTGTGTATGATTCAAGCATGAGGGAGGGAGAGACAGAGAGAGGGGGAGAGAGAGAGAGGGGAAGCATGAGGGAGGGAGGGAGAGAGGGGGGAGTGTGAGGGAGGGAGAGACAGAGAGAGGGGGAGAGAGAGGAGGGAAGAGGAAGGGAGGGAGGGAGAGACGAGAGAGAAAGAGGAAGCGTGAGGGAGGGAGAGACAGAGAGAGGGGGAGAGAGAGAGAGGGGAAGCATGAGGGAGGGAGGGAGGGAGAGACAGACAGACAGACAGAGAGAGAGAGAGAGAGAGAGGGGGAAGGTGAGGGAGAGAGGGAGGGAGAGACAGACAGAGAGAGAGAGAGAGAGAGAGAGAGAGAGAGGGGGAGCATGAGGGAGGGAGGGAGAGAGAGACAGACAGGAGGCTCTTTCACACCGGCCTTGAAAGCCGAAAAATGCACGGAAAATAGGATTCGCGCCTCCGATGTGAAAGTCGTGAACGCGCGTTGGTGGATAATTGTTTTACGCCTTTTATCCCGCGACGGTAGGTAGTAACAGCGCCGGGTTACCTGGAAACCTGCCTCCATTTGAAAGCGTCTCGCAGCAAGCCGGAAAAGGTGCGAATGGTCAGCTCATTCATAAAAAAATTACAGGGGAAATCACCTCATGTATCAAAAAAAAGTAGCCTATACAATCATGACTGCAGGGACGCCAGGAGGAATGCTCCGTGCGGTTAGGCTTTATGCTCAAACGATGTTGACATTAGTAGGTAAAATTAACGGATATAATAATAAGCTTCAGAGGGCTATAGCTGTCTGTGGCGAGTTGGTCTGAGGAGCAGATGCATGCGTTTTGATATTAAGGCGAGTCCGCCCACCATGCGAGTGGTGCTCGCCTTTCAATCTGGGAGCAGGGGATTTCACCTGAAAGTACACTGCAGCACGGGAATGTGGCTGTGCTGCTTGGCTCTGTGTGAAAGCAATTTCTGTGGCGAGGGACTCCTAAACTGCTTTTTTGCCGCGATCTGTGTGTGAAAGAGCCTAGAGAGAGAGAGAGGGGGGAAGAGGGAGGGAGGGAGAGACAGAGAGAGAGAGGAAGCGTTGAGGGAGGGAGGGAGAGACTACTGTATAGGCTCTTTCATACACAGATCGCGCAAAATTGTAGTTCGGGAAGACGGTAAAGCTTGGCAGCCTCGCCACAGAAATTGCTTTCACACAGAGCCAAGCAGCACGGCCACTTTCCCGTGCTGTGGTGTACTTTCAGGCGAAATCCCCTGCTCCCGGATTGAAAGGCGAGCAGAGGGATTTCCAGCTCCTCCTAGCCCAAATTAATATTTTCATAGGTTAGTGTAGCCTAGGCTACTGTATGATGAACGAATTCAATTCAACAACAGACTTTCCTCCTTCTCCTAGTCCGCTGAGGAGATCTGTATCGGCATTTTCATTGGCTGTTTGCCGATATCATAACTTAATAAAAAAATGCGCTAATTTGCGGCTGCTGCACCTGGAAGAATCCTCTCCTACAGTAGTTCTGTGTCTGGAGCAATGTCCCGCCCACAGCGCTATCTGATTGGTTACACATCAAGCGATAGCCTATCAGAGGGCTCAGAGATGAAATCTTGACACCTCACCTCAGTGCTCTCTGTTCAGTGCAGCCTGCACTAGACAGGGGGACAGTGCGAGGCTGCCTGAAGCGAGAGCAGCGGACTAGTTGGCTGTTGTGACTGTAACAGTCACACTGTGTTAAGGTAAAGCAGCAGATATTGCCATGCCAAAGTTGTAATAAAGTTAATATACATAATAATTACCTACGCTGACATTGCAAAAACACCACGATCTTATGAGCGATTCGTATGAAGCGCTGCCTCGCACAGTGCAAAGTGTGGTGTGTGGAGATAGGTCTGTCTATCAGTCTACTTTTTTTACTTTCACTCGTCACTTTCTTGATACATGAGGTGATTTCCCCTGTAATTTTTTTTATGAATGAGCTGACCATTCGTACCTTTTCCGGCTCGCTGCGATGACCTTTCAAGTGGAGGCGGGTTGTCCGCCAATACGGCGATGTGACAACCTTTGGTGCCGGGACAAAAGGCGTACAAGAATTACCCACCAACGCGCGTTCATGCCTTTCACATCGGAGCCGCGAATCCTAATTTCCGTGCATTTTTCGGCTTTCATAGCCGGTGTGAAAGAGCCTAGAGAGAGGGGGAGAGAGAGAGAGGGGAAGCATGAGGGAGGGAGGGAGAGAGAGACAGACAGAGAGAGAGAGAGGGGGGGGGGAGTGTGAGGGACGGAGGGAGGGAGGGAGGGAGAGAGAGACAGACAGAGAGAGAGGGGGGGAGCGTGAGGGAGGGAGGGAGAGACAGACAGAGAGAGAGAGGATGTGTGTGGACTGGTTTTATCCAGAGCAATTTAGAGAGAGAGTGGCGTCAGCGGAGGACCAGAATGCACGACTCATTAGCCAATGAACAGCCAGGAAGGGGTCTCACGCTACTTTTGAATGCTAAAATAAAGCTGATAATGTGGCTACAATTTCATTCAAAAAAATAAAAAAAATCTAAGTAGGCTACAGCACAAACTGTCCATTTTGCTGCAACTTGACAGTGCTGCTTAATCCAGATTGAACCTTACTTCCTGGAACTCTTGAGAGTAAAAACTGGTCAGTTGGAGTTAATGGAGATGTCGCGACTCTTCTATATACATGACTCTGGTTTTATCCAGGAAATAACAATATCTCTGTTCCAGTTACTGGCTGCTAGTGAGAGTCAAAGGGAACTGAAAACGTTCCCATCAAACCTGGAGGCAGAAAGCAACACAACTAATTACTACTTTTACTTTTAGCAGATTTGCATTTGAACATGAACACACAACATGTTGGAAAACCCTTAGAAGAGAGTTGAGTTTTGAAGTTATCACACAGCCACACCCTTAACAGCTGAGTCACAGACTCGTTCTTTTCTAGTGTAAATATGCTAACAGCAGCCACAACAGAGATCTGCTGATAGAGTCAAGAAAGTAAAATAGACTGGAAACTGCCTAGAAAGTACTGATGGTACAATACCTTTAGCTGGAGTAGACTGGAGTGGAGACGATCGGCTGAGACACATCGACAGAAAGTTATGGTGAGGGAGGAAGAGCGAGAGAGCGAGGAGAGGGAGGAAGAGAGGAGAGGGGTGTGGACGGTTCTGGGAAAGCCACGCCCTGTGCCCGCCTACGCAGCAGGCAAGCGGCGGATTGGCCAGGAGCAAGTCTTTTTGTCTTCTTTTGACAGCTGGAATCTCCCACACCACAAACACTGCAGGGCACGCAGCCCAGCGATTTCATGAACCAACTGAATTGCTCTTGATAGCAGACATTGAAATTAATTATGGTCACCTTCCTTAGTGTAATATATTAATGCTAATGAAAACGTAACACACAAGTACGGTGGCGTATTGCATTCACTTAAAAAAAAAACATTTGCCCTGTTTTTCTGAATTAATGATACATTTTAACACAAAAAAACATTTTCAGCTCTGTTTTTCTGAATTAACGAGATCTCGTTAATTCAGAAAAACAGCTGAAAATGTGATCCCCCTCTCCCCTCCTTTTCTCCCCCTCTCCTCTCCCCCTCTCCTCTCCTCTCCCATCCTCTCCCCTCCTCTCCTCTCCCCCTCTGCTCTCCTCTCCTCTCCCCCCTCCTCTCCTCTTCTCCCCCTCTCCCCTCTCCTCTCCTCTTCTCCTCTCCCCCTCTCCCCCTCTCACCTCTTCTCCCCTCTCCTCCCCTCTCCTCTCCCTCCTCCTCTCCCCCTCTCTCTCCTCTCCCCTCCTCCTTTCCCCTCTGCTCTCCTCTCCTCTCCCCCTCTGCTCTCCTCCTCCTCCTCTCTCCCCTCCCTCTCCCCCTCCCCTCTCCCCCTCTGCTCTCCTCTCCTCCTCTCTCCCCCTCCCCTCCTCTCCTCTCCCCCCTCTGCTCTCCTCTCCTCCTCTCTCCCCTCCCCTCTCCTCTCCTCCTCTCTCCCTCCTCTCCCCCTCTGCTCTCCTCTCCCCCTCCTCTCCTCTTCTCCCCTCCCTCCCCTCTCCTCTCCTCTTCTCCTCTCCCCCTCTCCCCCCTCCTCTCCTCTTCTCCCCCTCTCCTCCCTCCTCTCCTCTCCCCTCCTCCTCTCCCCTCTCCTCTCCTCTCCCCTCCTCCTTTCCCCCTCTGCTCTCCTCTCCTCTCCCCCTCTGCTCTCCTCTCCTCCTCTCTCCCCTCCTCTCCCCCTCCCCTCTCCCCCTCTGCTCTCCTCTCCTCCTCTCTCCCCCTCCCCTCCTCTCCTCTCCCCCTCTGCTCTCCTCTCCTCCTCTCTCCCCCTCCCCTCTCCTCTCCTCCTCTCTCCCTCCTCTCCCCCTCTGCTCTCCTCTCTCCCCTCCTCTCCTCTGGTTCCCCCCCACCCACCCCGGTCAGCAGTCGCCTTTTATACACGGTCCCAAACAGCGCAGGACAACGCGATTGGCTAGCTCAGATTTGAACCGATCTGAGCCAGCCAATCGCGTTATCCTGTGATGACGTAATGTCCTGTGCCCCATGACCGGATGGACCATATATGGACTTCCTCCCCCCGAATGGCTCGTGCTATCATAGCTGCTGACTGTTACTGCACTATCCCTTTGCAATACCAACCCCGTGCAATCCATAAAGGTACATGGACGTTACTCTGCAGAAACTACAGTAACAAAATCACGAATTGCTCTGTTTTTGGAGCTCTGCATGTATGTGTTTGTCTAGTTAACATTAGCTAACGGCTAACATTCGCTAGTTAGCCAACCAACCAGCAGCTAACATTAGCTAGCTAGCTAGCTTACCGGAAGCGATTTTTTCCCCGGATGATGGCGAAGGCATAACCCACCCCTGGCCCTCTCTGCCTCTGATTAGTGGCAGCGTATAAACCATAGATATGACTATATTAAAAACATAAACACACTGGCGTCTTTCATGCAGGCTAGCAAGCGTAACTGACTGCTGTCTGTCTGAGTCTGACCCACTGAGTCTGACGGTCTGACTGACCACAGACTGTAACAGAGATGTAATGCAGGATAGCCAAGCGAATATGTTTGGATGGAAGTTTGACGTTAGGCCAATCAGAGGCAGAGAGGGGCGGGTTATGCCTTCGCATAGCCTTCGCCATCATCCCAAAAAATATCGCCTCCGGGACAACAACGCTTCCTACCCAGTGTGTGCACGTCTTTCCGACAGGGGTGGTTGTTATGGCAACTATCAACAACAACAACTACTACTAACTACTACAAGACATAAAGACCGAAATAGGCTACCTTGTTAATGTGTCTGTCGGAGACACGGCCTAACGTTAACATTTAATATGAGCCGAATATCGTCTGCGCTCAGCTACAGGAATTAAACCGGATATTCAGGTGGGTTGTGACGGTTGTTATTGTTGTCAAGTTAAAACTGTCTATAGTGCCATCAAGCAGGAGCAGTGTGTTGCTGCCATCTACAGGCAGGAAGGAGAAGGGAAAAAGTTCAGTGAGGTGGAGATGTAACCCCTCCTTCTGGTTCACACAGCAGACTGAAGAACCACGCTACAACTTCTCTCAGGTTCACGGCATTTATTTTCCAGCCGAGCTGTAAACAAACACACGATTGTGGATGGTGATGACTGTCATTTACACACACAGCTCCATGCCCCATAGGTGAAGACGTCAGCTAGCAAAGGGGTACTGTACAACTCTCTCACATAGTGATCGTATAGTTTTTTCCTTTTACAAAATAAAATAAAACCTCTACAAATAAAACATACAAAATATGTATTTTGTGTTCTCACATAAACTACCATGAACCAATTTTTTCTATATTTATATCAAAAATAAATAATAAAATAATTCTATGCAGTTTTTACAGTGTTCATAAAATATTGCAAACATACCTGTAAACAAACACACGATTGTGGATGGTGATGACTGTCATTTACACACACAGCTCCATGCCCCTGCACACCAGAATAGGAATACATTCAACACACTGAAGCAGTCGCAATGTTGCATTAGTTGCGCAATACTTCGTTAGAACAATAGGGCATGACACAGCAGCAGCTAACCACTACACAAGCTAACACACTTCACTGATCAAAACAACAGCATTGACGGTGGAACTACAACTTACAGACAGTCACATAGCGTGACCAGACTATTCATGTCACTTCCTATACACTTTGATTTGAGTGAAGTTAGATTTATAACTTAGCATTTGACAAAAGTCACGGAGCTGTTTCAGTATGTACCATAGGTGAAGACTCAGCTAGCAAAGGGGGCGAGCTGACGACTTCCGGGTTGCTATGTTTACCACCATCCACCACAAGCCACAAGAGGGCGCTAAGTGCAACAAATAAAAAGAGAAACCTTGCATAGATTAACAAAATGTAAAACCAAAGAAAGTAATAAACCTGCAAGACTAGCTTGCCAGATAAAAAATAATAAAGAATTTTGCCGAACTTCAACAAACTATAACAACCCTGTTACAGACAGACACGATTTAAACACGATTTCAGACGGCAGCCCGTCTTTATTGTCACATGAACACACCACAACACATGCATGCGGCCACTACACACACTCATGCTGACGGTGGCCGGTAAAATATGTCCTCTGCATTTGACCCATCCAGGCTTGTCCTTTCCTCCAGGGGGCAGGCCGGGAGCAGTGGTCGCTATTTCTTTCCAGCGCCCGGGGACCATCATTGGACCAACTTCAGATGTTGTCGTCACTGGTCGGATGACGATCTTCTGCATGTTTTTAGTGGGGGGTTATGTACGGAGGAACCCCCTGGGGAGTACGGGGAGAACATGCAAACTCCACACAGAAAGGCCCTTTCGACGAGATAGCCCACCAGGGCAGTAGGCACTGAAGATATGGGGGGGGGGCACAACTCCAGCGCCCACAGCGTCCCAGGTGAGAATCGAACCCAGGACCTTCGAGCTGTGAGGCGACAGCGCTTACCACTGCACCACCGTACCCCACACACACACACACACACACACACGCACATGCACACTCAGACCAAATCAACCATCCAATGAAAGTTAAATGTATGATCTTGGGATTTGCTATTTCTATCGTTTGTTAGAGCCTTCACACTCAAATGAGCCCACTTTTTTCCACTCCATAATAGCATCTAAAGCAGAAAACGTAGACCTAGCCTACCCAAACAAAGCAAATATACCCTACTAGAAATTGGATACAGGTGTTCGACTGATCTGCACCGAAAGGCCGATGAGAAGTGAAAGGCTATATGCACGTCGTGTTAAAGTTGTGTGAACTGTCGCAGTTACAGTATGTAAACAGAGTCAGCCGGCTAGAGTCAGACACTCAAGCCTCCCAAAGCTCAGGTTCATATGGGTTCCATTGCCGTTGCCACCAAAATGCTGCTCGGCTGATCCCTCCTATAGTAGGCTAACTCCTAGAATACATTCTAAACATAAGAAATGTTGAGTAAAATACTCATCTTACTCTGTCATTTGTCTGGTGGGATAAATGTATAATGACTTAGATGGCTGTAATCCATATCAGGCTGCGTGAATAGGTTGGCATAGTCGCATGGAGTGAAAAGTAGGCTACAGTTTTGATGCTCAGTGATGAAAATATTGAAACTACATAGCATGTCTGTAGTAAGGAGAATTACTGTCTAATTTTAATTAAAAAATATAGCCGCAAGCGGCGATGACGGGGTCCAAGCATGGTCAGTAAGGGTGTAGTGGTCATTAAGGGTGATGGGGTCAGTCAGGGTGTTGTGGTCACATAAGTACTTGTGACTTGAAGTAGTACTTGGATAGAAAGCAGTTTTTGTGTACAATTTCCCTTTAAGTATCTGGACAGAAAGTGGTATTTGGGTAGAACATACTGTCAATACGACAAGTACTTCTCTGGCTCTGCAGATACATATAATATGGTCTACAAAGTTAAATGCAACAGTCTGGATAGCTCACTTGGTAAAGCTCATGACTTATGCTAACTAAAGACCATTGCGGCTCAAAGTTCAAACACCACATGGGATTAACAACTTTCAACTTCAAACCGTTAAGTCAGTAACAGTAATTAAAACCCCACATGTTGCCTCCTTATTTTGCGGTGTTTCATGAACTTTTTCAATATTTTGGAAATGTTAGCTGGAGATTGCGTGGCTGTGTTCAAGAACGTGTTTTGCAACAGGGGAGGTTAGTTCTTGTCTCATGATGGAGCTTTTGTGTTCTGAAATCAGAATTTTCAGTTGTCATTGTGTCTTTCCCACACACACATCAAACCATAGGGCGTAGTGGCGTCCACTACAGAAGGTTGATGGGTTTTATCCCTGAAATTGCTTTTGGTGACTATAGCCAGCACCCTGCATGGCAGCTTGTTATGCAGTCCATTTACCATTAAGGACATTTTTGTATTACACACATAATGCACCACTTTACATTAAAAGTCTGCCCTGAATGGAGGTGTTTGAACTAATTGGTGTGGGTTGTGCTGTTACAATGAGCACATGAGTGACAAGGATAATTCAGATTTAATTCTCTTTTTGGACCTTTCACATCTGAAGACACAATAATGTATTGGAATGTTTTTCCTCTTATATATCTGAAAGAAGGCTCCCAGCAAACACAATTACATCATGATGATGTTCTGATATCATCTTTCAGTGACGTCCAGGACTAGGCCAAATCACAGCCGATTTGGGGATCATTTAGACATCTACACAGGAATGTCAAGATGACGTCGAAATATGACGTTACCATAAATAGGCATATTCAGTTATTCTGCTATGTACACAGTGTGTATTCAGCAGCGTTATACATAATTATATCCAGATTAACCTTTATTCTACATTTTCAAAAATAAAACAGTTACCTGGCCGTGGTTTGAACTCAGGACCTCCAGCTTTGGTGTCTGCTACTCTACCCCTACACCATCCTTCCACAGCAATGACAAGGCATGGATGTAACCTTATTATGGCATAAACTTGTTTTTATTAAAACGTGGGTGTCAAGTCTTTGTGGATCGGGCATTACTGTGTGACATCTAAACCAACTATGTATTATGCTACAGCAGATGCAGAACCCCAAAACACATTAACCCCACCCAAAATGCTACATTCCAACTTCCAGTAGTAGTAGTAGTAGTAGTAATAGTAGCAGAAGTAGTAATAGTAGTAGTAGTAGTGTTGGTAGTAGTGGGAGTGGTAGCAGTAGTAGCAGCAGTAGTTGTAATTGACCGGTTAATGAGTTGTGGGCAATTTAGGGTTGGCGTGTGTTTCATTAAAAGTTTCGAGATTTATCATTTCAAAACGGTTTCATGTATCCAAAATCCTTTAACAACTTCAGGTCGGGGTAGTCCATAGATGACCCAGAAAAAGTTTTGTGTGATTTGGCCAAACGGTCTAGGAGGAGCTCGCAAAAGTAGGTTTTTGATCAAATTCAAAATGGCGGAAAATCTACCAGACAGAAATGGGCGTGGCCTAGTAGGTTAGATGCACGATGCTCCAGGGAAACCGGTAGACGTGGAATTTTGATTCTACGGCTCGTGGTTCAGAAGTTATAGACCGAAAAACGTGAAATTGGCTGTTATAGCGCCACCATCTGGTGGATTGGTGTAATTTTTTTACTCTGAGTAGTGGGTGATGTCGTGAACCTGTGTGGAAAGTTTGGGTGATGGGGGGGGGGTATGGTTTCTGAGATCCACACACTTTTAGGGCAGGAAAAGAACAAAAGCAAATACACAAAAGTTTAGACATTTATAATTTCAAAACGGTTTCACGTATCCAAAATCCTTTAATAACTTTAGGTCGGGGTAGTCCATAGATAACCCAGAAGAATTTCCGTGTGATTTGGCCAAACGGTCTAGGAGTTCGCAAAAGTAGGTTTTTGATATAATTCAAAATGGCGGAAAATCTAGGCACACGCAAATGGGCGGGTCCTATATGGATAGATGCGTATTGATCCAAGGAATCCAGGAGAAGTGAAATTTTGAGTATAGGACACACGGTTCAGAAGATATGGACCATAACGCGAAATGGTCTGTTATAGCGCCACCATCTGGCCAATATGGGTATTTTTTTGTTTCTGAGTAGTGAGGCACATTTACAATCTATGTGCCCAGTCTGGCTACGCTGAGCATTACAGTTTCTGCTGTACATACAGTTTTACCAGAGAAGAATAATAAAAAAAATAAAAAAAATAATCAGAACAGATACAATAGGGATCCACGCACTTCGTGCTTGGACCCCTAAAAACAACATCCATCTGAATTTGGAACAATTTGGCACAGACATCATAGTTCTTTTTATTCAAATGTGGTATCTGTGCGCGCTCTTCAGGCAGGCAGAGGAACTGTCAGCTGTAAGATTTGACCCCTGTCAAACTCAGACTGGCAACACAAGCAGCTGACCTGACTGATCTGCTCTCCCCTGCAGCTGAAAGTGTTCCAGCCTGGAGAGCCAGCAGGGGGCAGACGTGGACTGACATAGTGAGAGCCCCGTGTTCATTCCCCCTGGAGGACCCAAGCAAGTCACACTGTAACAGCACATTTAACCCTTATACTCGTATCAATATATATCTGCTTTAAAATGCATGTGCCTTTGAAATGATATAGTGCAATCTACTTTTCTACCACCAGATGGTGAGTAACCATACAGGTTGGGACCATAGACGGGTTGGGACAGTTTTCAATAGGCAGTGAATAGAGATGATAAGTGGGTGTTTTGGTTAATTGCAATGCATGCATAGCTCCACCCAGTGTAGGAATTTGGCAGGGGCAAGGGCAAAAATGCCCCAATAAATCTCATAATGCCCCTAAAAACCATCATCCAGGGGCAAAAATTGACCCCAATAGTTTGATAATTTCATTTTAATTTCCATTTCCATCTCTAACACACACTCAACACCTGCAAGCTGGTTGCCAGAAAAAGACGTGTTGTTCACACTACGCTTTAGCAACTTTATGCACTAATTAAAAAAAAAATGTAAGTGCCCCCAAAATGTAGTAAATGCCCCCAGTTTTTAGACAGTGGGGGCAAAAGTTGCCCGCAAAATATTTTTAAGATTTCCTACACTGCCTCCATCCCATTCAGAATTGTTAAAATCACGTATACACCTAATACAGTTGTCATAGAATATTTGATGCACATTTTTTCACATTGTATGAGGCTCAGAACTGGATTGTTCACCACAATGGCTGCTGGAACACTCAATGTTTTTTTTTTACCAATACTTATCATGACAATATGATCAAAACATTCCATGGCAGCCATCCTGGTCTACCAGCCAAATGACCCTAACAGGGAAAGGAATCAGTTCAGTGTTGAATTGTGGTTATTTTCTCCTCATGATCACCACTGGGCCTGTGTGCTTCTGCATTGGCAGAAGTAAACTCTTATCTACTGGCTGCTATCAGGGTGAACATGCCACTGATAGTGATAATAACTAGGGCTGGGTATCGCCACTGACTTCCCGATACGATACGATTCCGATACACAAGGTCCCAAGTCGATACGATTTCCGATACGATACGATTCAATATAGATATTTTAGTTACGATACCAGTTTTGCTTTGATAATGGAAGAGATTCGCAAATAACTAATGCTGTAAATTGTACAAGGAACCCTCTAACCTGGTGCACTATTAAAAAATATTAATATTTACATTAAGAATTGACCATAAAGCAGTTACATCATGTAATTATTTTTTAATTAAACATGACCAACATAGTCATTCAACATCTTATCTTTCTTTACAGTCTTCTGTGAGAAGCCAAACAAATTTAGATTTCCACTATACAACAGAATCATTGAACAGCAGCATGTTGTAAACAGTGTTTCATAAAGTATAAATGCTTTGTAAATAAAATAAAATAAAATTAAATACAGCTCATGAACATTTCCAGTTCACAAACATTATAGTGCAAACAGATTTGAGGTCTGTACATCTGGCTCATGGTGCATGCACAATGCACATGTAGCCTACAGTATTTATGTTTTTGTTTCAACTACAAACATAAATAAAAGTCAACTTAAAACTATGTTGTAACTACCACACACAGCCTATAATATTATAGCCTGTTTATAAAAAATAAAAAAAAGATTAAATGCATTTTAAAAGATCGATACTGGGATTTATGTATCGGTACTTGTTCCTTCACATGAATATCGATTCAATATCGATATATTGATTTTTTTAACCCAGCCCTAATAATAAAGCAGCCAAGAGTCCAAACAGAGTTGAGTTTGTTCTGAATGTGGCCTCCAGCTGGTTGAAGCAGGACTACGTCTGGGTATCAAATCAACTTTACACTGGTAGAGGTGGAGCTTAGAGTTTGCTCATATCGGAGCACATATCTTATATTGCTTTATATGGCCTTAGTTGTTGGCTACATGCTGCAGATGACTGTAGCGTGTCCAGGGTCCAGGCAAGTGCATTAACAGCAGGTCATCATAGTCTGAGATGTGAACTTCCTCCAGTACTGAGACCAATTCATTAATTTCCCCCAAATACAAATGTGTAAAGATGGTAGTGTGACAGGATGGTCGTATCGAACCCTCTCAGGCCCACATTAAGACTTTTCTATTTGACCTTTGTGTTCTGCCTTATAGTTGTCTTTTTTGAGTTTGAAGTTTTCACATCCCCCCAGAATCAGCACAAAGCTCAGATAATGAGATATGCTACTCACTTAAGACTTATATACACTATAATATGGAATATAACTGTAGCCTATCAAACAAAAACAAAAGACAAAGAAGGGAACTTGAATTTGTACTTATTTTATTGAAAACAGCAGTGTAAAAGCGTAACAACGAAAACAAAAACTCAAAATAGAACATTGAACACGTCTTTGGTGTGTGGCGTGCTAGAAGTGATTTGACGCTTCCAGCTTCCTCTGTTCATAAGTAATGCCCATTCTTGTGGGCAGTGTCCATGCACGCACGCACGCACGCACACGCACACGCACACGCACACACACACACACACACACACACACACACACACACACACCTTGTGTATCTTATAATTGAAGGACTACAGCTTTATGGTTTTCTGTGTAAGGACGCTGCTTCAAAATGGCTTCAAATGTTTGAAAGGAAATGAAATATTAATTTGAGCTCATAACGCAAATTGTATCACACACACACACACACACACACACAAACACACACACACACACACACACACACACACACAGTCTTACACACTGGGGTACACATTTGCGCAACAATGATGTGTTCTGTCCTTCACAGTTCATATTGTAGAAACAATGTATTACATGTGGGGAAAACGATGAAATAAGAGCAGAGAGAATACGTGTGTTTGACAGTAAGTATTATTAATATAATAATATAGTAATGTATCATGTACTGAATGTAACCTTCAAAGTTGGGATCACTTCAGAGGTGCTATAGATAACATTCCTGGAATGTAGATGATGTAGCCAGGCGTGGTCTCCCACTGTTACAGTTTGCAGCAACTGCTCCTGAACAGCTGACAGGATTTTTGGCTGCACACAAATCTCAAGTGAATTCATGAATGTATTTACCCTGCAAGTTAATGTTTTATCTTTCTGATTTGTTTTGAACATGTCTGCCTCTCTCTGTCTCGTCTGTGTTGGTTGTATTTCATTGGTCCATAGGGCTGCATCATGCTACAGGCCATGACAGAGCTGTGAGCAGAGTGTCAGTAGTGGTTGATGACAGGAGGTCATCTGGCTCATACACACATCGTGCCTCGCTGTGCTAAGCAGCATACCATAATGAGGGGTTAATTTAGGGTTATCAGTTATCGCCCAGCCACTTAGCTCTGCTAGCAGTAGGGAAGGAGTGTCAGGACACATGGAATTCTCTATTTGGGTCAGAATTTACAACTAGAGACCACTTTTGGAGATTTATGAAGATTTGGGAAAACAAGCAAGATTGAATAAATAAATAAATAAATCTAAAAAGTCTGAAGAGTCTGATTGCAATTAAATTGCAATGATTCTTGTGAGTTTCCCTATATGCCAAGGTGCTGGAGAGGAGACTCCAGTCAAGATTGATTGTTGAGTGTATGATGTTTACTTGTTTCTGCTGTGTGTGGTTGCCATTTTTCCCTCTGCTGGCTGTGTGGTGCCAACACCTTCTACTGCTTCAGGGCAGGCTTCAGGCAAAAACGGCTCAATTTTTCTCACCCAGAAAGAAATCGTCCAGTCATAGCTAGGTGTCCACATTTACCTATGGAGGTAGATTGAATGAAAGAATGAATCAATGAATGAATGAATCAATTAATCAATCAATCAATCAATCAATCAATCAATCAATCAATTAATGAGAGCAAAAAAAAATAAAGTCAATGAATCTCAATGAAAAAAGGTTAATTTCTGACCCTTTTATTCATCTTGCTTCTGTACTCCAGTGAATGGAATCCCATCTGTCTCTTGTCTCCATCCTATCTTGAGAGAGAGAAGATATCAGCACAGGACATGACAGCAAACGTGTGGGAGAACAGAGATAGAGAGGCTGTGTGCTGTGAGTCACAGAGGAGTTATCTGACAGGAGGTTCCAAAATAATCACATGATAACGACCTGAGAGGTAGAGACAGTCAAGTGGAGAGGTTCAGCCAGACACCATGAGAGCCCTGCCACCTCTGAGTCTCAAGTGGCGCGAGTGACAGTGATGACCACACAGTGTGTGTGTGTGTGTGTGTGTGTGTGTGTGTGTGTGTGTGTGTGTGTGTGTGTGTGTGTGCATGTGCGTGTGTGTGTGTGAGGGGATGTCTGGATGCCATGTACCTGTTGGTGTGTCTGTATGTATGCCCCCCTGGCCTTGTAGGGCAGGACAGAAGATGCTTATATATTTGATGCCAGCCTGCCCAGCAGCTCTAGCAGCTGAGCTCCTTCTTCACCTGGTGTAAGTCTGCTAAACTAGCCTCCGGCTCCATCACCTGTCTGCTTGTGTTTTGCACTCACTGACTTATCTTTTTGCACAGTGTATCTTTGCATTGTCTAAAATGTAACAAATCAATGTGACAGGAGGTACAGAGTTGTTTCCACTTACGGTTCATTTAAAACCTAGCTGACAAGGAGAATGCTTAAATCTGAAATACTAGGAAGTAAAACAAGAGACCTGCTATCTCCATCAGTCACTCAGTGATTCTAACGGATGAGTGAGTTAAATCAGACGTTTTACTATAACCTTCATCTCTTACTTACAGTGCTCCCTCCCTGCCCACTGCAGCTGTACTGAACACACTGAAGTCTGAGTTGAAGCCATCGGTAAGTTCCAACAAGATTTTACAGTATCATATTATTCAGCTGTAATTATTTGGAGGGAATATTGCTGATGTGTTCTTATCTAGCACATGAAGACATATTAAAGGAGGATTTTGTTTGTTTGTTTTTTGGACTTATTTCCAGTTTTAAATGTGATTTTAAATCACCCTGAGAAGTTTGGTTTGATCAGCATCAGCAGAAACGATCATCAGCTTTGATTGCCAGCTAAAAATGAGGAATACGGGGGCGGGGCATGTGAAATCTTTATATTTACGTCCTATAAATTGCTTGTTTTCCGACGCAGCGGCTCATATCCTTATTACTGTATATCATACAGACGAGGAAATGAACCATGTATTACCTTGGTGCAGCTGGCTCCTCCTGCTCTGTTTGCTGTCCGTCACATTGGTAGATAGCAGCTCCCGTTCTACCGTTGCTCATTTTCTAATCCATTATGACGTTATTCCATAAGGGCGGCCATTGAATTCAAGTGAATCGTCAAACAGATAAATATCAGCAGTGTTTTACTATGTTAGCCTACATAACGGCTACAGAGCAAGTCACCTGGATGTGCTTCTTCTTCTTCTGTTCTGCTGTATTACCAAACAGAAGAAGAAGAAGAAGCAGCATCCAGGGCAGGTCATAGTTGACTTGCAGCCAGTTTGTTGTGTAGCCTAGCCTAGCCTAGCCTAGCCTAGCAGATATTTATCTGATTTCAAGATTATGGACGATTAATTTGAATTTGATGGTTGCACCGATTTATTTGAGCCGGTCTAGAATAAACGTCATTAGAATCTGAGGAGCGGGGGAAAACAGAGGACAGCTGAGCCAGGATGAACACACTGCGCCAAGGTAATAGATCGTTAATTTTCTCGTTGTCTGTATGATAGAATAAGGATATGAGCCGCTGCATTGGAAAATAAGCTATTCATAGGATGTAAATATAAGCATTTCACATGCCCCGTATTCCTCGTTTTTAGCTGGCAATCAAAGCTGATTATGGTTTCTGCTGATGGTAATCAAACCGAATCCAGGTGGTAAAAAAAACTGAATTCTTCTTTAAGGTCATATGGATCCTTGCAAAAGAAGCTTTAGAATAGATTTTAGATGTAGCTGGATTGATAAAAATCACACAAAATAACAACATAAAACGATGTTTTCCTATTTAGTTAATAACAATGATAAGAGGTCGTAAAACGATGTTTTCCCTCAGACCTTTAGTTTGCAAGACCCAAAATGGGTGGAGAAGTTGCGATATCGTAGAGACAGAGTGAAGCCCTAAACCTCCGTACTGTGTCTATGTCACCTCAGTGCAGCCATGGGCGATGCAGAGATGTCTGTGTTCGGGCTAGCTACCCCGTACCTGAGGAAGTCCGATAAAGAGCGGATGGAGGCCTCAACTCGTTTCTTCGACATGAAGAAGGAATGCTTCGTCCCCGACGCAGTGGAAGAGTTTGTGAAGGCATCGGTCACCAGCCGAGAGGGAGACACGGTCACTGTGGAGACACAGAATGGGAAGGTCAGGATTTACCATTTACAATTCAGACATATAGATTTCAGTGTTGACATCACATAACTGTTATGGCACCATCTTGAGGACCAATTTGAAACAACAAGATGCCCTGCACAATTGGAGCTAGAGTGAAACATTACTGTCAAACAAATACAAGATGAATATATCAAAAGCTATAAAATCACATCACTTACAGTTTGACATTGTGAGTGAGAGCAGAGGTCGCTCAATAATAATAAATAATAATACATTTATCTTATATAGCGCTTTTCTAAATACTCAAAGTCGCTTTACAGAAAACACAGAAATAAATACTTTAATTTAGAAACATTCATGAAAGGTGGAGACAGTAGGTAGAGTGGAGTGAGGTTAGGAGGAGAAGGCGAGGTTGAAGAGGTGGGTCTTGAGGGCCTGTTTGAAGGATGTTATGGAGTTAGATTGACGGATGTGGATGGGGAGAGTGTTCCAGAGGGTGGGTGCGGCAACTGAGAAGGCCCTGTCGCCCCAGGTCCGGAGCTTGGTCCTGGGGATCGTCAAGCAGTTGGTGTCTCCGGACCTGAGGCTACGGGTAGGGACGTGGCGGGGGAGGAGATCAGAGAGGTAGGGGGGGGCCAGGTTGTTGAGGGCTTTGTACGTGATGAGTATAATTTTGTAGTTAATCCTGTATTTGACTGGGAGCCAGTGGAGGTTATGGAGGACGGGAGTGATGTGGTCTCGGCGGCGGGTGGAGGTGAGGAGGCGGGCAGCGGAGTTCTGGACGTATTGGAGTTTGTTGATGATTTTGTGGGGGGAACCGTAGAGGATGCTATTGCAGTAATCGAGTCTGGATGTGATGAGGGCATGGATGAGAGTTTCAGCAGCGGGGAGGGATAGGGAGGGGCGGAGGCGGGCAATGTTCCGGAGGTGAAAGAAAGCAGTTTTGGTGATATGATTTGCATGGGGGAGGAGGGAGAGGGTGGGATCGAGGATGAGACCGAGATTGCGGACATGGGCGGAGGGGGTGATGATGGAGCCGTCGATGGTGAGAGAGAAGTTCTGAGCAGAGCGGGTGAGGGACTTTGGGCCAATGATAAGTATTTCGGATTTATTGCAGTTTAGTTTGAGAAAGTTCTTTTGCATCCAGGTTTTTATGTCGCTGAGGCAGGCAGAGAGGGTGGAGTGGGTGGCTGGGGTGATGGTTTTGGAGGACAGGTAGAGTTGAGTATCATCGGCATAGCAGTGGAAACGGAGGCCGTGATGGCGGAGGATCTGACCGAGGGGGAGGATGTAGAGGATGAAGAGTAGGGGACCGAGTACTGAACCTTGGGGGACACCGTCAGTGACTGGGGCAGTGGAGGATTTGCAGTTGTTGGTGGAGATGAATTGGTGACGGTCAGAGAGGTATGAGGTGAGCCAGGAGAGGACGGTGCCGGTGATGCCAATGGAGTGCTGGAGGCGGGAGAGGAGGATGGAGTGATTGATGGTGTCGAAGGCAGCGGTGAGGTCAAGGAGGATGAGGATGGTGAGGGAGCCGGAGTCTGCGGAGAGGAGAATGTCGTTGGTGATTTTGAGGAGGGCGGTTTCGGTGCTGTGCTGTGTGCGGAAGCCGGACTGGAATATTTCATACAGGTTGTTGGTGTCAAGGTGGGATTTGATCTGTGATGCGATGACTCGTTCAAGGATTTTTGATAGAAAGGGGAGGTTGGAGATAGGGCGGAAGTTACAACACAGTAACATCAATGGTTTGATGTTATACCCATTCAGTCATTTGTGGTAACTGGGTTACCAGGGTCAGTCTGTGTTGTAGTGGCAGCACACAGCATGTGACTTTGATTACCAGGGTCAGTCTGTCTTGTAGTGGGAGCACACAGCATGTGACTTTGATTACCAGGGTCAGTCTGTGTTGTAGTGGGAGGGTCAGTCTGTGTTGTAGTGGGAGGGTCAGTCTGTGTTGTAGTGGGAGGGTCAGTCTGTGTTGTAGTGGGAGGGTCAGTCTGTGTTGTAGTGGGAGGGTCAGTCTGTGTTGTAGTAGGAGGGTCAGTCTGTGTTGTAGTGGGAGGGTCAGTCTGTGTTGTAGTGGGAGGGTCAGTCTGTGTTGTAGTGGGAGGGTCAGTCTGTGTTGTAGTGGGAGGGTCAGTCTGTGTTGTAGTGGGAGGGTCAGTCTGTGTTGTAGTGGGAGGGTCAGTCTGTGTTGTAGTGGGAGGGTCAGTCTGTGTTGTAGGAGGGTCAGTCTGTGTTGTAGTGGGAGGGTCAGTCTGTGTTGTAGTGGGAGGGTCAGTCTGTGTTGTAGTGGGAGGGTCAGTCTGTGTTGTAGTGGGAGGGTCAGTCTGTGTTGTAGTGGCAGCACACAGCATGTGGCTTTGGGTGTCTGTGTTTGAGTCCTTGTCTGGATGGAAGTGTTAATCTAGGTGTAAATCTCTGTGTGTGATTTCAACCGTGTATCCTTGAGCGAGTCTGACTGTGAGTCTAAGTGGGCACCAGAGTATGGGTGCAATTAAAGAGTCTCCAGTCAGTACATTCAACAGATGAGTGATGAAATGAGGCATTGGCGCCATCTAGCTATAAAAAAAAATATCTGGCACACTTTGTAACATTGGAGAAGCAATGTTGACAGCGTTAATAAGGTAACGCATGCAGGTAAAAATCAAATTACGTTATAATCATACATGGGACCATTACGCAGTAAACTCTGTTGAGTATGAAAAACAAACAGTTTGTTTGAAAGTTGAAACAGGAAACACTATTGGTTGTTGTGATGAACAAATTTGTCCCTAGACGGTGACGGTCAAAGAGGCCCTGATTCTGCAACAGAATCCTCCCAAATTTGACAAGATTGAGGACATGGCGATGCTGACCTTCCTTCATGAGCCCGCTGTGCTGTTCAACCTCAAAGAGCGTTACGCAGCATGGATGATCTATGTGAGTACAATGTAGTAAAATATGCAATATTTAAAAAGAAAAGAAAATAAACTACACCAGGAGCTCCAGTGGTGTGCGGATCCATTATTTATCTTCTACAAGCCATCAAATAACAATAATGATCGTTTTAAACTATTCATCGACACTATCGATTGCTGCTACTGAAATAATGAGAAATGTACCTGCCCCTGTATCTTATTGCCCCTGTATCTTATTGCCCCTGCTGTACTTTGCATGGTTTGCTTTCTGTGCTTCTCAGACCTACTCTGGGCTGTTCTGTGTGACGATCAACCCCTACAAGTGGCTGCCAGTCTATATATTATATATCCTGCCCTGGAGACGTTTTCTCAATAAAACTGATTTAGGAGGAAAATGGCCTTCAGTCTGCATTTCTTATTACTGGAAAGTGGCAGGCAGTTTAAATAACGTGTTGACTAGTGTTTAAATAACGTGTTGATTGGTGTTTAAATAACGTGCTGACTAGTGTTTAAATAACGTGTTGACTAGTGTTTAAATAACGTGTTGGCTAGTGTTTAAATAACGTGCTGACTAGTGTTTAAATAACGTGCTGACTAGTGTTTAAATAACGTGTTGACTAGTGTTTAAATAACGTGTTGACTAGTGTTTAAATAATGTGTTGACTAGTGTTTAAATAACGTGTTGACTGGTGTTGAGAATTTCAGGCACCACCAAGTTATGAAGAATGTTGATTAGCCACATGTTCTTCTCAAAGGGGCAGCATCTTTTGAAATGTCTCCAGGTGGTGTCGCTCAAACTCTGATCAGGCTCATAGAAGACACTGACAGAGAGACATGGATGTGTTCATGCATCAGCCATACTGTTTGTCCATCTTATTCTTTTACTTCTCCTTCATGTTTCCCATCAAAGTATTGGACTGCGATCATTTTTCATCAGTCTTTCAAACATTGACCTTATCTGTTAAATAACTGTCCATCTTTGTATCTTTTAAATCTGTCGGATGCCAGTATTCCTCGATTAACAGTGTTTCTGGAATTCTCCAGCCTGGGTTCTTCTTGAGATATTTAGTCTCTAGGTCTACTACATCTTTCAAACCTGTCTCGTCATGTGGACAACCAGCAGAAACACCTGCCACTGAGTAAAACCTTGGAGGACTAAGAGCATGGGTAAACAATGTTATGATGCACAGATGAATTTGTGAAAGTCCACCCGTCTCTGTCCATTTGTTCAACAAAAGGTGACTGCTGTGAACATAAGCATTTAATCAATTCTTACACACTGTGTGCCTAGTTGAAGACAAATTGAAAACTGCAAAACTTCACACATCTTGATGGCATCTTAGACTTCTTGATGGCATCTTAACCAATGAAGGAAAATATGTCCTCAGTTCATCTTTGTAATAGTTTTATTAGATCCATCATTGTATCTGAGTAAAACGCTCCTATATTGCATCTCCATTGATTTCTGTGATCCGTTCAGTTCATGTCACTGATCTCGGCTCGCCTCCCCATCCCCCTCGGTTCCGGTGCCGCTCTTGGTGTTGAGCAGCCCCAGTCCGGGACGACCGGGGCAGTACCAGCTGGCACCCAGCCGGTAAAAGCCCTGGTACAGGCCCCTCCAGCTGAGGCACCCCAGAGCGCCCCCTAGCAGCTGTGTGGGGAACTGAGGGAAGTAAGCCAAGAGACAGAGCAGCAGAAACACCCAGAGGCCCAGCAAGAGGACGCAGAACAGGAAGAGGATGCGGAGAGGGGCGTCCGCCGTCCCGCCCAGACTCAGGTACGGGCCGAACACGGCCGTCTCCTCGGCCAGCAGCAGGCAGCAGAGACAGAGGAGGAAGACGTCTTGTGAGACCTCGTAGCCCCTCCACAGCATCCCGGCCCTCAGGCACTCGGACTTGCTGTCGCCTTCCCGCAGCAGCAGGAGAGACTGGCCGCCGGCGTCCTCCAGGGGGGCGGCTAACGGTTCGTAGCAGCATCCCGTGGCGTTCTCCATCAGGTCCAGGAGCCGGCGGAAAGCCAGCCACAGCCCGCCGGCCGCCCCGAGCCGGGAGAGGTGACGCAGGGAGAGGGAGATGGAGCGACGGATAGAGAAGGAGAGGAGGAAGACGAAGGAGCCCACGAAGAGGCACGTCCAGCCCCAGCCCGAGCGCAGGTGTAGGAGAGGAGGGTAGAGGAGAAAAGATGACAGAACAGTTAGGCCATGTTCACATTACAGGCAAATCCGATTTGCTGCTGAAGTCATTAAAGGAACACTCCGACCATTTTCAACCAGCTTTGTATCATTAGTAGTCAGAAAACTGTAAACAGTTTTGAAGTCTGTCATTTAATTTGACAGTTATTGAGTGTTAAATTGTGGACCAGTGACATCACTGGTCCACACTAACTCAAATTAATAACTCAGTAACTCAAATCAACTCTCAATAACTGTCAAACATTCTGTCATTCATCTAGTTTGACAGTTATTGAGAGTTGATTTGAGTTAATGAGTTATTCATTTGAGTTAGTGTGGACCAGTGATGTCACTGGTCCACACTAACTCAAATTAGCGGGATCTCGTGTTCAACTTTTTTTTAACCAAATTCTGTTTTTTCTCTCTCTCTCTATCACTCTGCCTAGGTCTCTCGCCCACAGGAAACCCAGGGTAAAAAAGTTAAATCGCTGCTGTAAAACATCATGAATCTGATGTGTGTGTGCGTGTGGGGGGAGGATCTCTGAACTGTGCAGTTGAACAGTTCAGAACCAGCTCAGAAAGTCCCTGAAAACGTGTAATGGTAGAAAAAAAAGAACATGCAGCTAATCTTTTATGTATAATAAATAACATCAATTGATAAACTAAGTTAAAATCATACTAAGGTCAGGTGGTTGACATGCAAACTTTGTTTATTTTGCACTACTTTAATCTTAAACATCTTTTTGGGGTATATTATGCTTTATTGACAGATGTAAAGTGTGAGAGAGAGACAGAAGGGTGAGGGAGAGAAAGAGAGAGAGTAGAACACGCAGCAAATGCACAGGCCGGATTTGAACCGGGTCACTGCAGAAAAGACTGAGCCTTACATGGTACACACTCAACTCACTGAGCCACCGAGGAACCCCTGCTAGGTGTCATTTTAAATGTATTACTTCATTCAACAGCCAATCAGTAAACAAATCCTCAAACAAACTGCTAGCTGATGTAGGAGTCTAGTCAGTCTCTGACTCTAGCTCAGTCAGATAAACAGCTTCTCACTCGTTCAATTCCAACCTACTTCCCTCTTTATGCTCTGTGTTGTTGTCAGTCTGAACACAGTGTGTAGAATTCAGAAAATGATCTCCAAACAGCTCATACCTCAGCAGGTTGAGTCCCTGTGTCTGTGTTGCTACCTGACAGGTGGATTGTTGGGTTGATTCCTGATGGAGGTGACATATTACAGCACCGCCTGTATATTTTACGTCACCAGCTGTTTACGCCTAACGGCCCACTTTAATATGCTCAAATTAATTAGAAGTTTAATAAAAACTAAAAGAAGATTGTTATGCCTATTTCCACTTTTATTCAAATACAAATAAATTATGGATGGAAGACAAAAAAGCACAAGTTAAAGGAAAATAACAAAGAATGTGATGAAAGCACCTGACTTTAGTGTAAATATAATTTCACTTAATTTATTATTTAGTGTTATTATAAAATATATATATGATTATCTGCACTGTCCTTGGAGCTGGAATAGCCGTATGCATGTTAAAAATTCAATACTTTTTTTCTACCATTACAGGTTTTCAGGGACTTTCTGAACTGATTCTGATAAACTACACAGTTCAGATCCCCCCCCCCCCCACACACACACACACACACACACACACACATCAGATTTATGTTTTACAGCAGAGATTTAACTTTTTTACCCTGGGTTTCCTGTGGGCGAGAGACATAGGCAGAGTGATAGAGAGAGCGAGAAAAAACAGAATTTGGTTAAAAAAAGTTCAACCTGCCTCTGCCTGTGTCACACACAGGTTGAACTTTTTACAGCGGGATCTCGTGTTCAACTTTTTTTTAACCAAATTCAGTTTTTTCTCTCTCTCTCTATCACTCTGCCTAGGTCTCTCGCCCACAGGAAACCCAGGGTAAAAAAGTTAAATCGCTGCTGTAAAACATCATGAATCTGATGTTTGTGTGCGTGTGTGTGGGGGGGGGGGGATCTCTGAATTGTGCAGTTGAACAGTTCAGAACCAGCTCAGAAAGTCCCTGAAAACTTGTAATGGTAGAAAAAAAATAACATGCAGATAATCTTTTATGTATAATAAATAACATCAATTGATAAACTAAGTTAAAATCATACTAAAGTCAGGTGGTTTCATGACATGCAATCTTTCTTTATTTTACACTAGTTTTATCTTAAAGATCTTTTTGGGGTATATTATGCTTTATTGACAGATGTAAAGTGTGAGAGAGACACAGAAGGGTGAGGGAGAGAAAGAGAGAGAGTAGAACACGCAGCAAATGATCACAGGCCGGATTTGAACCGGGGTCACTGCAGAAAAGACTGAGCCTGACATGGTACACATTCAACTCACTGAGCCACCAAGGAACCCCTGTTAGGTGTCATTTTAAATGTATTACTTCATTCAACAGCCAATCAGTAAACAAATCCTCAAACAAACTGTTAGCTGATGTAGGAGTCTAGTCAGTCTCTGACTCTAGCTCAGTCAGATAAACAGCTTCTCACTCGTTCAATTCAACCGTTACCTACTTCCCTCTTTATGCTCTGTGTTGTTGTCAGTCTGAACACAGTGTGTAGAATTCAGAAGATGAACTCCAAACAGCTCATAGCTCAGCAGGTTGAGTCCCTGTGTCTGTGTTGCTACCTGACAGGTGGATTATTGGTTTGATTCCCGATGGAGGAGACATATTACAGCACCGCCCGTATATTTTACGTCACCAGCTGTTTACGCCTAGCGGCCCACTTTAATATGCTCAAATGAACTAGAAGTGTAATAAAAACTAAAAGAAGATTGTTATGCCTATTTCCACTTTTATTCAAATACAAATAAATTATGGATGGAAGACAAAAAAGCACCAGTTAAAGGAAAATAACATAAAGAATGTGATGAAAGCACCTGACTTTAGTGTAAATATAATTTAACTTAATTTATTATTTAGTGTTATTATAAAAATAAAAAAAATTATTATCTGCACTGTCCTTGGAGCTGGAATAGCCTTATGCATGTTAGAAATTCAATATTTTTTTCTACCATTAAAGGTTTTCAGGGACTTTCTGAACTGGTTCTGATAAACTGCACAGTTCAGAGACTGTGTCTCTGTGTGTGTGTGTGTGTGTGTGTGTGTGTGTGTGCGCGTGTGTGTGTGTGCGTGTGTGCGTGTGTGTGTCTGTGTGTGTGTGTGTGTGTGTGTGTGTATCTGTGCGTGCGTCTCCAGACAGTTCAATGCTGCTCCCCTTTTTACTCATTGTTCATGTGATGACTTTTAATGGCAACAAATTCTGCTGGCTAAGAAAACACATTTGACACAATCTGCGTAGTGTAGTAGTGTAGTAGTGTAGTAGTGTAGTAGTGTAGTAGTGTAGTATGTGTAGTAGTGTAGTAGTGTAGTAGTGTAGTAGTGTAGTAGTGTAGTAGTGTAGTAGTGTAGTATGTGTAGTAGTGTAGTAGTGTAGCAGTGTAGCAGTGTAGTAGTGTAGTAGTGTAGTAGTGTAGTAGTGTAGTAGTGTAGTAGTGTAGTAGTGTAGTATGTGTAGCAGTGTAGTAGTGTAGTAGTGTAGTAGTGTAGTAGTGTAGTATGTGTAGCAGTGTAGCAGTGTAGTAGTGTAGTAGTGTAGCAGTGTAGTAGTGTAGTAGTGTAGTATGTGTAGCAGTGTAGTAGTGTAGTAGTGTAGTATGTGTAGCAGTGGAGGAAAATCAAAGTGACATCCTGACTGTGTGAAGTTTACATTTGGAAGTTGAGATTTTCCCCAAACATTTTTGTAATCCATTCTGAGCCTATGTGATTTGTTTTAAAAAAAATACATTACAGTCTCAAACCTAGCTTGGTTTCGCTGGAACATCACTGATGACATCATGACATCATCAGTGACATCACAATTGCTCGAGTGACCATGACATCATCGAGTGCTCGAGTGACATCACTGATGATGTCATAGACATTGTGACATCATCATCAGCGACATCATTACTGACCAAAATCAAAAGAATCCATTGGCAAAGACCACAGAATCGTGTTTTTTTTTTTTTTCATTGAATTTATTTTGTTAGTTAAATTTCTATAGCAGGTGAGGGAACACAACGGTCATCTTGAGCATAGTTTTCAGAAGTCACAGTGTTTTAGACATTTTGACAAAAAGACAATGAAGGAGTTTGGGCCAAGAGGAAAGGTCAAAACACACCTTCTCCTTCATGCTCCTCCAAGTGCACCATTCACTCCAAAAACTAAACCCCTCCCTGCCCGTCCCACAACCCCCCTCTCCAAAATGCAAACAGAACAAAACAAAAGAACAAACTCTGCAACAAATAGATATATTTATATATAATATATATTTACTCTTTAAAAATAGAACTTCAGTCTAGTGACTAACATCTGTACAAACTACAAAAATAAAAATGTAATATAAATAATTTATATGGCATGACATTAACAATTTGTTTGAAATAAACTACAAAACCGATGCAGGCGCCCCCTCTCTGCCCCTCCGTGCCACTGTCCTGTCCTGTAAATGCTGCTTTGCTCTTGTTTTGTTGTATTCTTCAACACTGCTTAACATTTCTCTCATGTCTCATTTACAAAAGAAACCAAAAGCTGCCACTTAAGGAAAAACAAAAAACACAAACACAAAAGTAAACAAACAAACACAAAAGTAAACAAACAAACAAAAGTAATAGAAAACAAACAAAGGAAAGATCTGGAAGGTTTTCCCTGCATTTTAACCTGGCAGTGATGTGACCAATACTGAGGCAAAAGGAAAGAGAAAGACAGGAACAACAGAGAATGTAAGGTGGATTATATGAGCTGCATACTGACAAGAAGAGTGAGACATGAAAAAGTGAAAGGAGGCAAGCTGAAGCACTAAAAGTGAAGCTGTGTGATGTCATCGATGCACAAACGACCTTGTCAATAATTGCATCATAAAGCAGCAGCAAGGAAACAAAAAGAGAAACAAAACAAAACAAAACAAAAACAAACAAACAAAAGAAAAGAAAAGAAAAGAAAAGAAAAAACCCTCCCTTTGCATTGGATTGGATCATTCCCTTTGAAAACACACTGGGCTGAACGACACTATGAACGTCACCCAATGTAGAGCTTCAAAAAACTGCAGAAGAAAAACACAAACCTCATCATCACAGCTCCTTCAAGTAATAAAAAACTGCAGAGGACATTGAAGACAATTCCGACAACGATATCATAATTATGACATCTGATTTAGCTGAGGTGCTGTGACACTCTGTGAGCCAGAGAGCCTCTGCCGGCAAGATGGCCGACTGCTGACACATTGAAATATCACTAACAAACTGACGATGGCAGCATCTGAACATGCTGCGCGGACTGGACAAGACAACAATATGGCGTAAACAAAATGGCATATTGACCCCCAAGCTTCAACATAATACTGTGCTCTGAGCGCTGTGATGACCAGATACATGATGAAGGCACAACGGTTAGTGTGAAGAAAACACTGCGTACTACTGCGTATTCCTCGGCTTGCTCGTGTTTTTTTACAGTGCAAAACGCTGACAGAGAAAGTGTGTGTGTATATCTCGAATACAACAGAGTGTGTGCGAGACGCAGCTCTCACTGGCAGTGTAACAGCTTGTACATGGTTTGAACTTCTGAAGTATAGTGACTTGACTGGAGGGGAGGGGGTACTGCATCTTAAGTAACGTTACACATTTGTTGGTGAAACGCAACGTTCCAAGTTAGCTTGGTTTCACGCTTTTAATTTGAAGGCCGAAACGGGAAATGGTTTGAGTAGATTGAATTGACACTGGTCGCGATAATTTTTTTGGGATGATGGCGAAGGCTATGCGAAGGCATAACCCGCCCCTCTCTGCCTCTGATTGGCCTAGCGTCAAACTTCCATCCAAACACATGACCACAGACTGTAGTAAGAGATGTAATGCAGGATAGCCAAGCGAATGTGTTTGGATGGAAGTTTGACGCGAGGCCAATCAGAGGCAGAGAGGGGCGGGTTATGCCTTCGTATAGCCTTCACCATCATCCAAAAAAAAACATTGCACACTGGTCTGCCAATTCTATCATTTCACACGTACCATTTCCCTTCTTCACCTTCAAATTAAAAGTGTAACAATGACACGTTTGCCTGTGAAGCCTCGACCTGTTTGGATTATAATAACGTTAGAGAAAACAGCCATGCAGTTTTATACTAATTTATTGCCAAATGCTTTGGGAAACCACTTCATCAAGCTTGGTCAGAAAAGGTCTATTCAATGGAAACAGCACCAGTGCGACCTGTCGGTGCGATGCTACCTTCAAGAATGAGGACGTCTGAAACAAGTTATTTTTTAATCACCTATATTAAAATGAGATACCTAATTAAACAATCATCTAGTTAGGTAACTAGATGATATTAAGCTTCCTTGCATTACAGACACAACCTTTGTCTCAGGAAGTAAACAGGAAGTAGCCTCACCTGTAGAGGAAGTGGGTCCTCTTGGCAAAGATGCTGTACTGGGACACCCAGAGGCTTAGTGCCGGCCCAAACACCACCAACGCCGACAGCAACAGGTGGAAGTGGCGCCGGAACGCGGTGTGACCCAGGAGCCGGGCCGCCAGGTCCGTCACCACCACCAGCATTGTGTTGAGGAACATCTGGACCCAGAACCACCACTGATGCGATCTGGACTCAACTTCTCTGAGACAGAGTCAATGAAAATAGACTGCTGTTGGCTCTGAATGCAGCAGTGTGCCGTGTTTCATGTGAAGAAGCTGTAATCCACTGTAGAAGGTACTTGAAATGGCCGTTCTAGCTGTGGATGATGTTTCCTGCATGAGACAATTCAGCATACACTTAGAATCCTAGAGACACGGCGTCAGTACCGAGCAAAAGACAACCGCTCTAGACACACTCCAGTCCTTTTGAAGACTGGGCTGCGTTGCTGGAATGTAAGGGGGAAAAATGGGGTCCTGAAATTATTTGACCGAAATCCAGATCTGCTGACTGCGTGGAGAAAATGGGTGAAGTCCACTGCGGTCATTCAGTTAGCTGCTAGCTGTTAGCTGCTAGAGTAGAGTGTGCATGGCATGAAGGAAGTGACAGCTGGCTTCACGCATTCCACAGACTTCAGGAGTCACAAATGTGCACACTGTAAAATCCCCACAGCCAGATTCCTCTTCCAATGTGTCGGTGGAGCCAAGCTCCAGTAGATCTAGTATCTGCTTGTGTCAGTGCAGCACAGCTCCAGTAGATCTAGTATCTGCTTGGTGTATGTTTAGTTCAAGCTCGATATCCAAGATTCATCAAACATCCAATCCCTTCTGCTCGTTGCTGGGTTAAGGATCCAGTTTTAGCTTTTCCATGCATTTGTCAAATATCGAGATAAGGTTGTTGCCTCAGTCTCGTCTGCTTCAATGCTAATCTCCCAATGTAACCGGTCCTGATCCAATATGTTCTTGTTGCTTGGCTGTGGCTCAGCCCGTTTGGATTTGACACGCAGTGAAGAATGCCAGCAATCCCCCAGAACTCCGTGAACTTGTTGCTTTGCTGCAAAAATGTGGAGTTGAGCTCGTACCTGCAGTCTTCTCTGACCTTGTGTGGTGTCTTCCTGTTCTTGTCCTGTCAAGGGCCGATTGTCACTGGCCAGCCCTGTATTTCTTGTGTAGGAGCACAATGGCCGCCTCTGTATTGCAGTCAGCATTGGCTGCCGTTAGCAGATCTGGTATATTACCTTGAGAGACTTCTGTCCAGCAGCGCTAAAGCTATGATGCCTCCCCTCCCTCACACCCCCTCCCCTCCCTCACACCCCCTCCCCTCCCTCACACCCCCCCTCCCCTCCCTCACACCCCCTCCCCTCCCTCACACCCCCTCCCCTCCCTCACACCTCCTTCCTTCCACAGTAACTCTAGCTTGTCTCCTCTTCTCTCTCTCATTCACATCCACCCTCCCCAAATTATGTTGTCACCTTCCCTGCATCTCTTGGGCCTGGGAGGTGTCACATTGCTCCTACTGAGAAGATCACAGGTCACAGAAAGGCTGAACTAGAGACACTGAAGTCTTGTACGCATGTGTGTGTGTGTGTGTGTGTGTGTGTGTGTGTCTGTGTGCGTGTGGTGTGTGTGTGTGGTGTGTGTGTGTGTGTGGTGTGTGTGTGCGCGCGTGGTGTGTGTGTGTGTCTGTGTGTGTGTGTGTGGTGTGTGTCTGTGTGTGTGTGTGTGTGGTGTGTGTGTGCGTGTGGTGTGTGTGTGTATGTGTGTGGTGTGTGTGTGCGCGTGGTGTGTCTGTGTGTATGGTGTGTGTGGTGTGTGTGTGGTGTGTGTGTGGGGGGGGGGGGTGTGTGGGGGGGGGGGTGTGGTGTGTGTGTGCGCGCGTGGTGTGTGTCTGTGTGTCTGTGTGTGTGTGTGTGTGTGTGTGTGTCTGTGTGTGTGTCTGTGTGCGCGTGGTGTGTGTGTGCACGTGGTGTGTGTGTCTGCGTGTGGGTGTGTGTGTGTGTCTGTGTGCGTGTGGTGTGTGTCTGTGGGGTGTGTGTGTGGTGTGTGTGTGTCTGTGTGTGTGTGTGTGTGTGTGTGTGTGTGTGTGTGTGTCTCTGTGTGAGCATGGTGTGTGTCTGTGGGGTGTGTGTGTGGTGTGGGGGGTGTATTAATAGCAGTAACCTCTGGACTGTATCTGTGCTGAGACTCAGCTGCTGAGAAAGTCTGTCTCTGTCAATCTATGAACTGCCCTGCTCACCCCCACCACACACACACACACACACACACACCCCCACACACACACACACACACACACACACACACACACACACACACACACACACACACACACACACACACACACACACACACACACACACACACACAACCCCTTATCTATGTCCTGCCTGTCACTTTTCTTCTTCTTGTCTAAGCGACCAACATATTTCTTATGAAAATACGATGGATTGTTGCTTTAAATCCAGTTAGAAGAGGTTGAGATGTCGATAATAAGTTGAGGAAGAAATGTTGGAGAAGGCTTTTTTTTTTTAGTCTTGAGACATTGGATGTGTAATTGAATAGTAGGAATGTGATCCTAACAGCGGGCATACCAGCATTAATCACTGTGTCTCCCATGCTCCCTCTGTCCTCACACACTTCATCCATGTTATTTGTATCTGTGGGACATCTTTCTGACCCAAGTGAACTCTGATCCACCTCAGGCACTTTCAGCTGTGAACTTGTCTGTCCTCTGTCCTGAAATAAAAGTTGACCTGGTTTCCAAATGGTCTCCTCTCTTTCCAGCTGAGAAATCCATCCCAGTCAGATGTGTACTAGACAATAGACATTGTATGCATGACAGAAAAGTCATGTCATTTTCTGAACTTATCAGACTGTTCTAAGCTGTTCTGTTATTTACCCACTTAGTCCTTCTATCATCTGTGCATCTGTGTCAGAAGATGACCTCATCTCTGTCCTGACTAACCTGTACCAAGTTCTGTCAGATTCTTTTCCAGGCTGTGGAACCACTGGTGAACATGTCTGTATATTAGGCATTGAACATTGTGGAAGGCCTTACATGTTTCCCCTTTGTTGTTAATTTCTTATTTTGTACTCTGCTGTTTTTTTTTTACTGTGATATGGATCTCCCTGGGTCTGAAATAAAATTTTTAATTTAATTGAATTGAATATCCACATTACTGATTATTATTTATTTCCTGACAATATTGTCGCAATATCAACATTAAGGTATTTATTTGGTCAAAAAACCAGGCCCTGTCCTGTCCCTGTTAAATATAGACGAATACATTTTTTTAGTTTAGTCACATGACAGGTATCTTTAGACTATTTAGATGTAATGCATACTTTGCAGTCAACCCCCCTTCCTCAGACCACACCTCCTTTTTTTTAACCCTCTGCCTTCATTGTGATCTCATTGTGTGACTGCATCTGACACAGTGGTGACTGGTGATGATCTGATGTTGACAGAAGGACAGACAAACACCTGGCAATGTGCCAGAAGACTTCTATCATCTTGGTCCCCACTCCTCTTGCCTTCAAGATGTCTGTACTTTTATTTCCCTTAATAATGATTCTGACTTTCTTATGAAGATGTATTGTTATAGGTAGGCATTAATCCTGTACCTGACCTGTGACCCCGTATACAATTTGGTGTTAGGAGAATTTCTCACTTGAACTGAGTCAATGGGTCCCTCGACATGAAAAATCACAGAGGTGCTCGTCCGCCACAGCGTCACGAATGACGCTATGGCCAAATCAAATATGGCTGCCATCGGCTATGATGAAAATCTAGCTTCTTTGTTTCTGAGAGTATATACACATCTAATACCTCCATTCCCACTGATTATGGTGTGCAGAATTCATTTCTGATATTGTTATGATCATTCTGGGTGATTTTGACTTTGAAAGGTCATGGTCATTTTGCTATTCTTAAGACCTTGGCGATAACTTGGCCATTTTTAGCAGTCAATCAATCAATCAGATGTATTTATAGAGCACATTTAAACATGACACATGTCAACCAAAGTGCTGTACATAGGGTAGATACATAGATACACAGGAGCCTCTGATCGGCTGACCTGAGGGCTCTAGTGTTGGAGTAGGGGGATAGGAGGTCTGAGATGTAGGAGGGGGGCTGGTTGTTGAGTGCTTTGAATACAAACAGGAGAACCTTGAAATCTATTCTGTAGCGTACTGGAAGCCAGTGAAGGGAGGCAAGGACAGGAGTTATGTGGTCTCTTTTGCGGGTTCCGATCAAGAGTCTGGCAGCAGCGTTCTGTACTAAGTGCAGACTGGCAGTAGTAACAGGTACAATAACTCAATATAGCTATAGCAATATGTAGCAGCATCATGTTATGGGGCTACAGGCAGGAGGACAAATAAGCAGGAGGAATATCTCTCTGCTTCTATGTAAGAGTTAACTTGATGCACCAGGATTAGTGTTGGGGGTAACTCATTACAAAAGTAACATATTACATGTAATATATTACTTTTAGCAGTAACTCAGTAATATAACTTATTACTTATAGGATTTCAATAATATTATACCAGTTACTTTGTCAAGTAACTCAAGTTACAAATTGAGTTACATTTGATTAAATCAAACCACATATTTCAAAAAGATATCATTTCCTAATCAAACTGTGTTTTTATGCAAATAACCACTATAGATGACAATAACAAAGGAAAAGAATAACATTTAGAATTTGTTTACACTGATTTCGAGGCCGTTGAAATTATCTTTTGGGATGGTTCCGGGGCGGCAATGTCATTCTGCTGCTGCTGTTGTTTTGTTGAAAGTAATGCAAAAGTAGTGTAATAAGTAATGAGTTACTCTACACATAAAGTAATATTGTAAAGTAACTTATTACTTTCAAATGAAAGTAACTAGTGATATGTAGTATATTACATTTTGAAAGTAACTTGCCCAACACTGACCAGGACAATAAGCTCACAATAAAAGACGTTTGTTCTCAAAGTTACAATACCACCAGGACCAGACGCACAGCCTCCACCTTACTCACTCTGGAACACTGAAGACTGTAAATGCTGACATCCTTTAAGGCCATGTTCAGACTAGGAGGCCAAATCTGATTTGTGAACTTTAGTGAGCTATTAATGACTTTATCCAGAATGGTTTTGTGAGTCTGGATGCTCCAAGTCTGATTTGTGTCACTTGTCCCAAACCACATATGGAGGTAGTTTCCAATCTGCTTTCGACTGACTGGACGCGCAGATCCACCAAATCTGATTTGAACGTCACTTGCAACTCATCATCAAATGCTTCTGCGCAGGAAAACCACGTCACCAATGTACGTCGTTACCATAAAAACCCATGCAGATAGGCTGTTTAGGTCTGGACACACAGATCCGACTTGAGAATCAGATTTGTGGCAGTGCGGACACACTCCCAAATCAGATTTGGGAAACCAATCAAGATAATGATGATTAATGACTTTATCAGCAAATCAGATTTGCCTGTAATGTGAACACGGCCTAAGACGCTGACTGCTCACTGATTGTCTCATTTGCCACAGCTGTGGCAATTGCCCGCAGCTCACCGGCAGAACGGAAGTGGAGGAGAGAGCGCGCGCACGTAATGGATACCAAAGTAAAAGTCACACAAATAAAATAAAACATCCCGCGCTGCCCTCTTTACACATACATTTAACAGTTACATTAACAACAGGATTGTCCTTCAGTCTTTCCATCTTCACTAATGTTTCTTCTTTGGTAAAAAACTGCTGCTTCATTTGACTTTTTGATTCCACATCTGCTCTAAACATGAAGACACTTTGTTGTGTTTTAGGAGGGAAATTGTCTCAGTTCAGGGGCGTAGTGGAGGCTAAACACAGTTAAACACACTGTTTACCCACCTCTTTCAAATGAGGCAGAGTTTACTCTATTTTCAGATCAACTTTATAACTCAATGAGGGGAAACAAGGTGGATAAACTAGCCTACCCACCTTGGCTAGTTTACCCACCTCTGTATTTACCACTACACACCTGTCTCAGTTTTATAATGTCATTTATTTTTACATTTTCTCCAGCAGCTTTGATACACTTCCTGG
>NC_139639.1:8471246-8566246 GCF_964638095.1 Poromitra crassiceps
TCTTCATAGACTGGCATGACTAGCATGTCTGGGAACGCCCACAAAATGTTTTAACGGCTGGCGCGCGAGTGGGGTAAAACCGCCGATATATCTCAATGGGCAGACTCACCAAAAGACGGTGCTGCGGCTCTAAACTACATGTTTGGGGGTTCTAGAGCAGAACACAAGACGTCTGCTCAGATGTGCATTTACTGCGGTGGTTAAATCCCCGATCATGTCTGCCTGGGCTGGGCTAAATTGATTCTAACTTTGCTGAATGGATAGAACGGGGGAATTTACCCCACCCTGACCCCGCCCCCAGGCTAACCCAGTGTCTATTGTGGGCGTTCCTAGAGCCTGTATGGGCGTTACCAGACATGCGGACTGTCTCTATAGAAGAAGGTGGGCATGTTGCCTGTTGAGTTTAGGATTGAACAGGTAAGGATTAATGCACGACGAGGTGTCCATTATCAGAAATTATTGGACGATGTGGAGGCGTGAACCATCCGAGGCGAAGCCTCCGCGAAGTCTACTCCGAACGCTGCGCGAGTAGACTGAAAACCATCTGAAGCTTTCTATGTCCAGGTATGTTTTGTACAAGGACGTCTCTCAGTGTGTTGCTGTTAACTGCCCATTTTGTTGTTTTCTTTTTGTTGATCTCGTCTTTTTCCTCTTCCACTTGATTTGTATCAGTGATAGAGGCACGAGCGCCTGACTGGCTTGCTGCAAAGTTGTAAACAGAGCTGGTTTGACAGTTGACAGCTGAGAGCCCGGCTTCTAGAGGTGCTGTTAGTTCATGCTGTTACATTACATTACATTACATTACGTCATTTGGCAGACGCTTTTATTCAAAGCGACTTACAATAACACATTTTTGTCAGCAATAGAGCAATCAACTATGCAACACAGTCTGTGACTGCTACAACTTCTGAAGGAATAGTGGTAAAGTTTAGTTTAGTTATTTTTGTTTTATTTTATTTTATTTTTAAGAGAGAGAGAGATAAAGATGTTAGTTCAAGAAGGGCCCAGATGGAGCCTGAAAAGGTGTCTTCAGTCTTTTCCGACTATGTTAGCTTGACAGCGGCAACACAGGATGTTTTGGGACAGCAGATAGGATCATGATGCACCTCATGTAAAAACCACATGTTACTTGAATAAAGAGACGGCCACAGAGGAACGTTTTCCAGCTTCTTTGACTGAGGAAAAGTGGATGATCTTCTATTCCCTCAGCCATCTACGTTACATTCAGAAGGCTTTGAAACAGTTTACTGTGCGATGGTGTTTGTAAACACCCAAACACCTATTGCACTGGGCTAATACATTTTTATTTGCCATTTTCACGAAACATTTGGACTTTAAATATATGGACATGTCGAATGACATACAGGACAACAAGACATGGATCACAACATTCCTGGTCGGGGGGGGGGGGTCCAGATGGTTAGTTTTGTTGGGCGTCTGTCTCAGTGGTGACGTTGCGTCCTCTCTCTCTATTTACGGGTTGGTTCGGGTTGGTTGTCATCATAACGTTACAGCGATCTCATATCAGAGCAGAGGTCTGTACCACGAATGGAGATTAACAGAACCAGGAACCTTGATCTGGTTTGACTTAACCAGACAATCACAATTGAGCTAAACGGTACCATGAAGGTGGTTATCAGCTGGGTCTGTCAATTTGGGATTTCCCTATCCAGCTCTGAGCTCGTACACGTGAAAATGCTCGTACACAGGAGCACGTGCCCACGAAAGAGGCGTGGTTTGTAACAACTAGCCAATCTCAATGCAATATGGACAGCTCCAGCTTTTACAGCACCAGACATGCCTATTTCCCCATTCATTCAAAGCGCACATCAAAATGTATTGATTATAGCGGAGCTTAATGTATGTCAGAATCAAAATTCGTGTTTGATATTAGTCTGTTACTGAAGGACTGTCTAACGTTAACGCTTTCATTCACATCAGTCATTTGATTTCTTTGAACAGCGGTTTCTTTCTCCCTCCACAAGCCTACAGCATGCAGCTTTAAACTCCATAAAACCCGCATGTCATTTTGTGAGTGGAAGTAATGTGTAATCTCACTCTAAATTTACAAAATCCGTACGCCTATATAGATCATAGATTTAGAAACGTAGGTTCAATGAATAATGATCTCTTATCACTCATGATGTGTTTGGTCGCATTGATGGAATATAATACCAACTAGAACGACCGCAACGCAGACTTATGCCTCCGCCATTAGTTCATTCTACAGTCCAAATCGCCATTTGAGGCAAATTGGAAGAAATTCCATCAAGGCGCTCGTGAGATTACACGAGCGTTACAGAGCTTGAAAATTGGGTGTGTGAGGTCACAGTGACCTTGAACTTTGAACACCAAAATGTCCTTGAGTCCAAGTGGACGTTTGAGGCAAATTCGAAGAAATTCCATCAAGACATTCCTGATATATCGCGTTAACAAGCTTGAAAATGGCATTCGAGAGGTCACAGTGACCTTGACCTTTGACCTTTGATAACCAAAATGGAATCAGTTCACCCTTGTGTCCAAGTCGATGTTTAAGCCAAATCAGAAGAAATTCTATCAAGGCATTCCTGAGATATCGCGTTAACAAGCTTGAAAATGGCGTTCGAGAGGTCACAGTGACCTTGACCTTTGACCTTTGACCACCAAAATCTAATCAGTTCATCCTTGAGTCCAAGTCGATGTTTGAGGCAAATTTGATTAAATTCCGTCAAGGCATTCCTGAGATATCGCGTTAACAAGCTTGAAAATGGCGTTTGAGAGGTCACAGTGACCTTGACCTTTGACCACCAAAATCTAATCAGTTCATCCTTGAGTCCAAGTCGATGTTTGAGGCAAATTTGATTAAATTCCGCCAAGGCATTCCTGAGATATCGCGTTAGCAAGCTTGAAAATGGTGTTCGAGAGGTCACAGTGACCTTGACCTTTGACCTTTGACCACCAACATCTAATCAGTTCATCCTTGAGTCCAAGTCGATGTTTGAGGCAAATTTGATGAAATTCCGTCTAGGCATTCCTGAGATATCGCGTTAACAAGCTTGAAAATGGTGTTTGAGAGGTCACAGTGACTTTGACCTTTGACCACCAAAATCTAATCAGATAATCCTTGAGTCAAAGTCGATGTTTGAGGCAAATTTGATGAAATTCCGTGAAGGCATTCCTGAGATATCGCGTTAACAAGCTTGAAAATGGCGTTCGAGAGGTCACAGTGACCTTGACCTTTGACCTTTGACCACCAAAATCCAATCAGATCATCCTTGAGTCTAAGTGGATGTTTGAGGCAAATTTGATGAAGTTCCGTCAAGGCGTTCCTCAGATATCGTGTTAACAAACCTCGCACGGACGGATGTACGGACGTATGTACGGACGGACGGACAACCCGGATCCATAATGCCTCCGGGCGGGTGTAACCGATGTGTTAATTAGTTTATATTTCACCAATAATCCTTTTTCATTTTTGTCACTGTTTTGTTGTTTTTCATATGTACACCGTTTCTATACTATTTATTTTGGGGACTTTTAGTTTGTTAACTGTGATTTTGTTATGTGACCCTTGACACTTTGGCATGTCACTTCCTGTTCTGTTCCGGTCTCGCAGGCTTTTCCTCAGACGGCTATAAGCCTTGCTGAGGAGAGGTAAGGTTTTCCAAGTGCTCCCGCGATTAGCATGCTAAAATGCAGTAGGAACATAAGACAGGGACACAAGCTTTCTTGTTCAAGTCGTTAATGCTGTTGTTTATTATCACAGAGTTTATTTCACTGTGTGGACGTATGTTTTATTGTGTACAGCTCTGAAGTAATGTGCTAGTTAACGATCTTAGCTAGGTTTGACTCAAAGCACATCTATGGTTTCTCATGCGGTTCGCTGCTGTCCCCTTTCTCCTTAACTCATTGAGTGCCAGCCACTTTTGGAGAACGGACGCTCCCAGTGCCAGAGTTTCAGAGCGTTTTCAGTGATTTCTCGAGGCCCACAGAATATTGTGTGATATTACTATGTAAACACTGAACATGCACAAAGAACGATGAGACTCTATTCTATCATCTGCAAAAAAAAGTTTATTGATCCCATTTTCCGTTCTTTAGTTATGAGCCGGAGAAGATAGCTTGATTCATCCAAAAACAGCAATTTTTTTCTAGAAGCTGAGATAATTGGCCTTTTGTGAAATTAAACATTTCAAGCACATCACTGACTCTGAAGCTAATCTTTTCTAATGTAGTCACACCTCAAAAATAATTTCCTTCAATAAAACAGTTTAGGCCAGGGAATTTTGTTTGGCAGAATAATATTTTTAGCTACAACCAGCAGCGCTGGCCCCTGCGTGCGCTGCTGGTTGCAGCTTCTTGCTGGTCTTGATTTGCTGCTGGTGGGCATCGGATATTCTGGCTTGCGTTTGTCAATCCTGTCCTGCTGCCTGGGTCTGTCTGGGTGTTGCGTGCTGCTCTGCGTGCCCCCCCCCCCCCCCCGCCCCGCCTCGCCTCAACTGCACACTCCTCCTCCTGTCTGTGGTGGCTCTCTGCTGAGTTTGCTATGTGCACAGTGAAGGGTGCGCAACATCCAGTTTTTTTACAGCGTTCCGCGTGTGTTTGTCACCGGCAACGATGCTTCCAGTTGAGAATAATAACAACTCCACGGTGTGGATGTGCGGATGTGCTGTCGCAACCGACACGGAGCGGCTCAATTGTGGGAGCAGATTGGCTGCTGCAGGCACAGCTGCAGTAACGTGCTTCAGCATATCGATGCATACGGATGCGATGCGATTTCCGTTTCCATAACGACTTCTTCTTTGTTTTTTCCTTGCCTTTCTGTTATGTGGAGAGCACTGTCGCCACCTAAGGGTTCTGTAAAATAGGTTATAGACCTCCAATAGCTACAATAGTTGTACCAGAGATGTATCAGGGATTGATCCACGTCCCACCGTCAAAAAACGCAATTGACGACAATCGTCGTCTTTGGCACTCTACGTCAGTATTTGAATTGACGACAGCTGTCGTCATTGGCATTCAATGAGTTAAAGGTGTCTGAATGAGAGCCAGGTCGAGTTGCTGTACTCATAGTAATCTGTTTGCACACAGGTATGTGAGCTCCCCATGTCATTTTGTGTTGTTCATTTCGATTTTATTTTCATTTACTTGGTGTATATTTGTTTATTCATGTTCCTGTTCACAGTTTAAGTTACTTATAACTTGGGTGGGGGGAAAACATTCTATTGTAAATTGTAACTATACGATCACTGTCATAATGTATGTTGTTTTATTGTTTTATTTGAAGACTAGCTTTACTGACACATGTGTCATTGAGACGGCTATAAGCCTTGCTGAGGAGAGGTGTGTCTGAATGAGAGCCAGGTCGAGTTGCTGCTGTACTCATAGTCATCTGTTTGCACACAGAATAAACCCCTTTCCGGCTGGCAAGAAAGCAGTTGTCCGTCTCCATCATTCTTCACGTTACCCAAGACACAACGCAGAGCTTGTAGCAGCCAGAGTGTCAGGCCAGACCGGCTACACGGGCATAGATTTCATTGATAAAAATAGCCTATTTTGTGGTCACATATTGGCAGCAGAGTGGCATATTTCATACAGGACTAATGCTGGAAAGAATATGAAGATTTTTAATAACATCATACAGGCCAAAAGCAACACATTGCAGCTGCAAAATTCAGGAGTAGCCTAGGTATGAATTGCATCTGTGTAGGCTATCGCATTAAATTGTTTAGATCGATGTAGTAGGCTATTCTGGCATGTATGACAATGTCCAACCCAACGTCAGCCTCAGCTCCGTTGCACACACTAGTGCACTTAGTGCGCTTTAGGGCTGAAATGATTCCTCGAGTTACTCGAATAAGGTTCAAGGTTCAAGGTTTCTTTATTAGTACCCGAGGGTAAAATAGTTATGCAGACGGGAAGTTCAGCTGTCCAGAAGATAAAAACAAAACATACGAAATCACAAGACATCAAACAAGCATCATTACAATAGAGCACATTAAAATACAGTAAGATCAAAGTGAAACCATGATAAAGTGCTTTGTGACAAGACACTAGAGTGCTAAAAGACTAAAGTGCTTCTGCACACGCTTGTGCGCGCACACTCGTGCACGCACACACACACACATACATGTAGCTACTCATGAGAATAATTCGATTATAAAATATGATCGAGGCTAAATATATTCGCCTCGACATGGCATTTAGACCATAGACTGTAGGCTCTATCGTCCCACTGGCCTTAAATTAGCACTTAGCATCAGGCGCAGCCCATATTAGTGGGCGTGGACCGGCGCAGTCATATTTTCGTAGCGGCGCTACACGCGGTGTTAAGCATTATAACCACGCCTTTTAAGCGTAAAATTATTCACAATGTGCTTATTGGAGAAGTGCATTAAACGAATCACAATGTCCCTTTCATGTTCCATTCCACGGAGTGATCCAATCCGGTCAGAAAAGCCGACCAAAGCGCTCTGAGCTCCCCCCTCCCTCTTTCATCCCTGTCTGTCTCCATATATATTATTCCATATTATTATGCTTCTCAAACCAATCTCACTGCAGTTTAAATACAGCAAGCATGTAAATACGCTACACTATAGCAAGATCAAAGTGAAAAGAATGTTCTAAACGCATCATATAGCCTATCCCTGGATGTCATGATGAGATTAGATTGGTGAAAGTTTGGGCAGAATGATATTGTTTTCTCTCGCTACCTTTTCTTCTCCCCCGCTGCACAGGTAGGATGATGCAACAGCCTCTGAATGACAGGGGCTCAAAACTACAGTATAACAACTTTTTTTTCATCTGTCATTATGCCTGTCTGACGCGCGAGAGAGAGGGAGTCAGAGAGAGAGAGGGGGAGAGAGAGTGAGATGGCAGAGAGCTGCGCGCAATTACGCACAGTAATATAACCGGCGCACTGAATAAGGCCTGGTTTTGAAAAGCACTAAGCGCTAAATTAACGCCAGGGGGTAAGATAGCGTTAGGCCGGTATTTAAGGCCAAAATGCCCATTCTGGCCTATTCTGGCACTGCGCCACGCCTCTTCGGCGTAAAGCGCATTTCGGGGCCTAAAAACATTTTGCTATCTTCCCGAGGCAGGCGCAAAGCGTGTTTTTTTGCGTTTAACGCCAGTTTAGTGCCTAAGGCCAGTGGGAAGATAGAGCCCTGTATATTTAGACTGTGTTTCACACGGACGCTTATTAGTGTGGCACAACACGCTTCCGTTGTGGAAGGCGAGGCTGCAAACAACTGCAAAGTGGAGAAAGAAAGATAAAATAGTGAGAATCTTGGGATCTTTTTAAGTTGAAAAAGAAGGAAAACTCTGTGGAGTGTGTCTATTGACGAGCATACATGCCTACCAGAGCCGTCGGAGCGGACCCGGGACCCAAGACAAGGTAACTAGTTAACATTACGTGAATCAATTATGATTGCTAATCAAGATTAAGGCTAGTTGTAATGCTGGCTAGTTGATCAATATACAGCTAGTTGCTGCATTCACGCAGCGCTTTTTGATGTGGCTTTGTATGATAGAAAGCACAACCTCACATGACGTTAGCGGCTAATGTTAGCTCAACATCATCAGCTGGTTATCAGTCCTGCCTGTGCAACAAGCAAGGCTAGGCATGATTATTTCCAATAACGTTAGATGACACGGTATAATCCACACACACACACACACACACACACACACACACACACACACACACACACACACACACAAAGAGTGATGCATTAAGAAATAGATGAGGAAAGTAAAATAATAGTTGGTGTTATAGCCATTCATTTTAGCTTGATTGCAGTGAGAATAGTCAGCCGGTCTAGGGTATATAAATGTACATTAGCCAGTTGTATATGAACTTACACTATCATTTTAGGCCTAAAAATAAGTATCAATAATAATAATAATTTGATTTATTTTTCAGTAAATCACAGCGTCGTATGGACAGACAGCCTGGCTACAGAGGTGTATCTGGGGGATACGTGTGACTTTCTTGGGGAGGAACAGAAATTGAGTCCCATAGCAGGACAACCATACCACATGATTATTGTATACAGTTGTATGCACTTTAAGAAATACAATTTATGATTTTTCTAAAAAGGAAACCAATGTAGTTGTTCATTTTAAGAGACATGTCTTATTTCACCTTGTATAATTACTGGTGCTCTTTAATAACGCAAAAATAGTTCTTATCCGATTACTTGATTAATCGATGGATTCATCGGTAGAATACTCGATTACTAAAATAATCGATAGCTGCAGCCCTAGTGCGATTTGGAGACGTTTATGTCCCCTTTTTACGCTGGTGATTTAGTGATAGGCTATTTTCTCCACGCACCATTCAGTTGCAATCGGTGGGGTCAAACGTAACTACTTGGGAACAAATAAAAATGAATAAATATATTCTAATAAATATAATAATAAATAAATAATAAATAAAACATATTCCAAAGTGGTAAGTAGGCTTAATTTAATTATGTACAACAAGTGCAAGCCTTCAGTCCTCGATTAATTCAACAGGATATGTTAATGGTTTTTTCTTTTGTGATTTTCATTTGACTGCAATTCATTTTTCATATGGGGATCCTATATGAATGGTGACATGCTGTTTCCAGAGAGCTGATTGGTAAGAAGGTGGGTCTTTCATGGGTTTTGATCTTATCCTCTGAACTTAACCTGCTACAAAGCAGGTTAGCTCTGAAGCATAAGTTACCATGGTGATCTATCTTGGTAAGAAGTGAACTAGCGTCGTAGCACGGCAAACCCAGGGGTAAACCCGTTACCTCGCTAAGCCACTAATCTTGCTTTGTGGTATAGGCCTCAGATCATCCAAACTCAGCACATATTTTCAACAGGCTGACATCAGGCTAAAAGCCCCGCATGCATCGCCTATTGTTTCCAATGCATCGATTTCCCCCCCAGTTCCAGGCACCCTGCCGCTGACTTTCTCCTCCTCCATATAGTTGGTTTGATCACTGCAGTGTTTCTAACAGGCTCACAGCACACACTGTTGGCTTTCTGACTTGGTTTGTGGTTATTTTGATTCATCAAAACATTCAAAAGCCTTAGTACCAACACTTGACTAGCCTGTATTCCACTACTGTACTGTACTGTACAGTACTGTACTGTACTGTACTGTACTGTACTGTACAGCCATCCCCGTAACGTCATGCACTGACGCAAATAAAGATGGTAGTGCACTAGGCTACAAATATAGCACAAAGGCTTTTTTTTTAAGAATTCTTTTCAACAATGGCTTACTTTTATGATGTTATTTTTTATTGTAGTACATCTTTCTAATGTAATACGCAAAGATCTGTGTAGGTCTCTATTTTCATTGTTTTAGGTCCTCTTTAACTCATTGAGTGCCAATGACGACTTTAGTCGTCAATTCAAATAGTGACGTAGAGTGCCAAAGACGACTAAAGTCGTCAATTGCGTTTTTTGACGGGGGGATGTCGATCTAAGCCTCTTACATCGCCTCTTACAATATGGGAGCTATTGAATGTGTCTAACCTATTTTACAGAACCCTTAGGTGGCGACAGTGCTCTCCAGATAACAGAAAGGCAAGGAAAAAACAAAGAAGAAGTCGTTGGGGAAACGGAAATCGCATCGCATCCGTATGCATCGATATGCATGAAGCAATACGTTACTGTAGCTGTGCCTGCAGCAGCCAATCTGCTCCCACAATTGAGCCGCTCCGTGTCCGTTGCGACAGCACATCCGCATGATCAGCCGTGGAGTTGTTATTATTCTCAACTGGAAGCATGGTTGCCGGTGACAAACACACGCGGAACGCTGTAAAAAAGCTGGATGTCGCGCACCCTTCACTGTGCACAGCAAACTCAGCAGAGAGCCACCAGAGACACTCCCATACGGAGGAGGAGTGTGCAGTTGAGGCGGGGCGGGGGGGGGGGGGGGGGGGGGGGCACGCAGAGCAGCACACAACACCCAGACAGACCCAGACAGCAGGACAGGATTGACAAACGCAAGCCAGAATATCCGATGCCCACCAGCAGCAAATCAAGACCAGCAAGAAGCTGCAACCAGCAGCGCACGCAGGGGCCAGCGCTGCTGGTTGCAGCTAAAAAATATTATTCTGCCAAACAAAATTCCCTGGCCTTCACTGTTTTATTGAAGGAAATTATTTTTGAGGTGTGACTACATTAGAAAAGATTAGCTTCAGTCAGTGATGTGTTTGAAATGTTTAATTTCACAAAAGGCTCATTATCTCAGCTTCTAGAAAAAAATTGCTGTTTTTGGTTAAATCAAGCTATCTTCTCCGGCTCATAACTAAAGAACGGAAAATGGGATCAATAAACTTTTTTTTGCAGATGATAGAATAGAGTCTCATCGTTCTTTGTGCGTGTTCAGTGTTCTCACTGAAAACGCTCTGAAACTCTGGCACTGGGAGCGTCCGTTCTCCAAAAGTGGCTGGCACTCAATGAGTTAATATTCCTCCTCTTCTCAGTGTGACAGAGAAAATGTGTGTGACTCTCAGCCTTCTAGCAGATGTTGGGCCCTATCTTGGTACAGGCAATATCCCCTATTTGCGCTTGCGCACCTGTTTGCGTGCCTTAATGATAGCAGACTGACCGCCTTGCGCAAGTGTCCAGGTGTTATGCCGAGTTTTGCATCCCCGCCCGGCAGCAGCTAAACGCTGTCCCCACCTCACTGGAGCATATTGTAATGATTTATACAGAAATGTAACTGCTTAAAAGCTTGTGATATAATTGTCTGGGTAGATGTGACCTCCCTGTTTTCTAAATTAAAACAGCCCCGAAATATGGTGCGGATGCAATTCTCGGCGGGGATGCGGAAACGTTCACTTCACCTGCCGCAAGCGCAAATTAGAGTCGTGCCAAATCATCTGCGCCCCCAAAAAGCCAGCGCAAATGAGATTTGGGCGGTCTTAAGCACCAGAATTATTCACAGGTGTGGCCAGGCAATGCCTGGGCGTTACATCAAACAAACAAATCAGATTCCCGTCTCGCAATCGATGTGTGTGCGCGAGGCATACAATATGCTGTAATTCTCTCCATGCGTAATAGAGTGGACTCACTTGTGCCAAGGACAGAGAGAGATGGAGAGAGCTTAATGATAGATTGTCTGTGGTGCCAACGACCCGCTAGTTATGGGATAGGTGAAGGTGAATAGCCTATGTCCATTGTCCAACAAGTTTTCTCAATTAATTTCCCTCTTTGCGATGTGATAAAAGTTTCTCAGTGAGTTAAAGTTGATTGCCTCACTGAATTATCTGCTAATACCCAATTTTAGCAGCAGAATCTGATGTCCTTGCGTGACAAGGCTGTGCGTAATGACATATCCAAAAGGAATTTTACTCTGCACTGCGCTGTGCGGCATGGAGATTATGGTATGTAAGAGGTGCTTTAAAGCCCTTAGCGCAAAGTGAGTGCGCACTGCTGACGATAGGATAATACCATCTATCCCCACATTTTTGCGCTGAAACGCCTGATTTGGCAAGATTCAAGATTCAAGATTTTTATTGTCACTCCATGGTACAAGTATCACGTGTGAAATTCTTGTGCTGAGGACTCCGTTTACGACATAGTACAAATGTGACAGGGCATATGAGTGCAAAAACAACAAGAGACACAACAAGCAATAAGGCAGTATAGTGATAAGTCAGAGATAGTGGCATATTCACTGCACATAGGTGCACATGTCATGTGCATACTTTAGATGTGCTTAAACATTTTAAATTCTGCGTATTTGACATACAGGTGCAAATAGCATATTCCTTATTAAACATACAATTAAACTTGGCGTTTTAAATTCGGCGTATTTGACATACAGGTGCAAATAGCATATTCCTTATTAAACATACAATTAAACATTAGACATACGTTACGATAGCAGCTACAGTACGGTACAGTACGGCTACAACACTATTTGTGTAAGTTAAGGAGTTTCGTGGCCTGCGGGAAGAAACTGTTCCTTTGTTTTTTCATTTGTGGCATGTGGCACGCCTATGTCCAGTACAATTATAAGAGGCATGCACTTGTGCACGCCCCCAATTTGCATTGTGCACGGCCTTAAACGAGCGCAAACGCTAAATTACAGCTTTTGCGAAGAAGGCCCGTTGCCTCTCCATACCTGAGAGAGGCCAGGCTCCAGTGTTGATCCTCCAGTCCAGCAGACAGGGTCACTCCTGAGGCTCCTGGATGATTGTAGCTCAGGTCCAGCTCTCTCAGATGGGAGGGGTTGGAGCTCAGAGCTGAGGCCAGAGAAGCACAGCCTTCCTCTGTGAGTAGACAACCTGAGAGCCTGCACACACACACAGGTAATTACATATAATACAATTGAATTACTTAACAGGATTTTTTTTACATGAACCATATTGTGATATACATTGGTATCGAAACTGACCCCTGTGCATATTGTGATATTGATTTAAACCGTATTGCTGAGCCACAGTATACCTGGGTTGTTCTGCTCTCTCTTCTCCCCCTTCCTCCCCCTGTTCTCGCCCTTCTCCCCCCCCCCCCACTCTCTCCTCCCCGTCTCTCCCTCTCTAAGATTGTTCAATCCTGTTCATTGATAGTGCTTAGCTAGACTTTCAGTTAGACACATTCTCTGTAAATCCCTCTGAGACATGCTTGTGAATAAGGGCTAAATAAATAAACTTTTTTCTAATACTTTTTATTGTCATCCTGTATTTTCGTACATCTTTGCCCATATTATCTTGTAGTGATGGCAAATTTTCTTTTTTGTATATATAATAGAGACATGACAGATACGTATAAACATACATACATAACATACATACAGATTAGATGACATGGGTGTGTGCTTCACCCAATGATACTTAACGCAACCTACAAATACAGATACAAAATATCTGTGAGAGGGGAAAAAATGTAATAAAATAAGAAAAGAAAAGTACAGAGCCTTACTCAAAGTAAGGTAGTGCTCCCCTTATGTGACTGTCATCATTAATATAGGGAACATCAATTCAGTAGCTTCAGGTCATTATTGTTATTATTTTATCTGGTTGCATTGAGAGAGATTACTTCACCACCTGATAGTGGTTTAACCAGTTAGACCATATATCTTCAAATAGTTTCAGATTCCCCCGAATCTTATAAGTTAAGTACTTTATCTGATATATTTGTTGAACCGTTTCTCTCCATTTGTCTATCAGAGGGCTTGTTTTTGAAGCCAGCTTCTTGTTATTTGTTTCAGAGCTGTTATGCGCAGTATCGTTAATAAATATTTGTCGTTTTTATTTTGTATTTCTTCCACCGTTCTGCCCAGCAGCACAAAGTCTGTATTCAGATGGATGGCAGTCTTTAAGATGGTGTTAATTTCCTTCTGCATATTGTTCCAAAACGGTTGTAATACTGGGCAGAACCAAAAAATGTGACCGAAATTGGCATAAGATTCACCACACTCCCTCCAGCAGTTTAGCTTGTTGTACTGGTGTTATAAAGTACCGTGATTGTATTTTCCATGCATACTCTCTCCAGTAGGGAGAGGGTGTAGTTGTGTGTACATTCAGATTAATTTCCTTCCAAATGTCCTCCGATATGTTTGTAACAAAAGTTGAATAATATTCATGGCTAAAGATGGCAGGGCAGACTGGACAGTTCTCTGGTTGGCAGAGCTGTGTGATTCAGTCACGTATCTCTGCCTCAGCCTGTCACTAGCAGGCTACAGCAGCTCGCCCAAATACAGATCCATTCACAGACAATGCTGCACAGCACACCCACCTTCCTTCTTGATGTAAAATTGAGTGAGGAACTGTTGCCCCCTCTTTTCCCTCTGCTCTCTTTCTCCTCTTTTTCTTTTTCTGCCAGCCTGACTTTGCTGCTTTGACATGTTTTGTGCAGCAGTGGGGGGGGGGGGGGGGGGGGAGAGTGTTGTGCAAGATGGATGACTACTATGGATGAACACTTATTTTTATTAGTACATTGTGAATTAAATATTATATTAATGATGATAGGTTAATCATTTCGTACTGCAAAAAATTGCGTAGTGGTAATTTCTTTAGGGACCCTGTCAGTCAAGGGCCTTCACGTTTTCCTCTCTATTACCGCACCCCTGGTTCCAGGACGAGGCATGCACCGCATCGCAGTAAATACAATATTCCTGGAATGTGAGTTTAACAAACCAGTTACATGTCCTCTGCATTCTACATCAGATGAAGACATTACTGTTTGTTTTATTTTGTATGTTACATACTTATTGGCCAAGTTATGTTAGTTTATGGGCTAGGAAGTCTGCCAGGGTACAAGGGTGTATAGGCGGCCATCTTGCCTGCAGAGTTTTCAAATCAAGTAGAATATTGTTTTGCCAGAAATCTGGGGGGTTTAATCCCGCTTTAAGTAAATCCTTAGCCAGAACTATGATGGCAGAACCAAAGTTACTTCCGTGTTTGCCTGAGGCGCATGCCGTCATCACTTGCTGGTATGTACGCATTTACTTCTAAAATGCCCGTTTCAGGTAATGTTGGATTTATTTCATTGCCTGGTGAGTACACGAGTCATAACATGTACATGTGAGTGTTTCTGCTGCTGTCTGAATGTGTATTTCTGGTGACTGAATGAGGGGTAGGCAGCTGTACCGTATACTTATAGGGTTGCCACCTTTCATTCAGAGAAATAAGGGACACCCCTCGCAGGGCCCACGGATGCCGCCGTCCGAAGGGCGGCGGCGGAAAATTTTGGCTTTTTTTTTAAACTTTTCTTTATCCTGTTAATAAATGCAATTTTCCAGATTAGTTGATCATATAACATTAACATAACATCAACGTTTATTTTCTTATCATTGTACACTATATTTATATTGATACATATATATTAAATAAATGTTTATGTATTAAACTGTAAAACTCAACATAAACCATAGACTGTAAACAAACAATAACATCATGCCTAGAGGCCAGCCAGTCCATAAGGGCGCCACGCCCCCCTCAGCAGCCAAAACCAGGAGTCAGTCCCTTGTGCTGTGATTAATTTTCCTAGTAAATAATAGTTAATTAAATCTAATCGATCAGAACATGACGTCTCATCAGGGATTCAAAAGTTATCATTACCGTATCAGCCTCAGGAGATGCTTGTGGTATGAAGAACTGTGTCACTGCAGCTTGGTTCTTCTGGGTCCTGACGTTTACGGGAATGTTGCTCTCCAGAGGCATGCTGTCTGACGTCGGCCAGGCCACCATGTGCCACAGAAAACACCCGCCGACATACTTTGCAATTGGCTTTGTATTAATTTTCAGGTCCACTCACGCTGTCCAGCCATGTGTTTGCTTGTTCCCATTCACGTCTATATTTCTGCATACGCTTTCGTTTTGCAGGACGAGGCGGAGTATAATGTTCAGATTCAGAATCAGCAGCAGCCGGTTCAGCCATCTTCTTCCCACTACATTCTGAGTAGAAGACCCGCCCCTACTCTGCTCTGATTGGCTCTGACAGTTCAGAGCCAATCAAAGAGACCAGAAGGGCAGACTGACGCTTATGCTGCGTTTATGTGCTGTCGGACTAACCATCTGAGGAACGGAGGCACCGTGTAATATTCAACCAGACGTATATAGGGCGGGTTTTCACCAGGCAATGCGGGTGGGATGAAAATACGGAACAAACTGCGTTCCGTATTGGTTCAATACGGAACGCAACATTTAATTCCCAATTACGTAACAAATACGTATTTCAAGGAACGGGTGGCAAGCCTACGTATACTACCATTGTAGTGCTAAACTCACTAGCAGGATCGAGGGGTGAAACACACTTTCTAATGGATCTACATTCAGTTTTACTATCAGGAATATGGCAAATAGGCGAATCTCTCAAAATGTTGGCGTATCCCTTTAACAGCTAATACCAGCATCAGGTTTGTGTTTTCAGTTCAGTTCTGGACTCAGTTCAACATAATCTGACAAGTCCTTTACTTCAGGTTTCACCAACAGAGGCAGTGAGGATAAAAATAAATAACTATCTCAGAGGAGAGAAAGTGGAGCTGAATGTTGGTTTTTCAGCTGGTTTCAAAGACCACAGCAGGAAAATGCGAGAACAGATATTTTCTCTGACATTAATGTTCATGCGAAACTTGCCCCTTTCGGAACTGCTAACATAGCTTACGCTACTACGCAGTCCCTTGTTAGTACACCGCCGATGTAGCCACCACAGGTCGCTCCGTCTGCTAAATTTTTCAAACTACTCGATAAAGTTTCGCAAATGAAATTTCAAATGTACTTACGGACCGAAAAGGGTTGTGTGAACCTGGGCGCATGATGTAGAAACAATAGCGCCACTAATAAACATGTTTAATCCCTCACTGAAACCCGGGTGTCATTTCTTCAAAATGAATCAGCTACAAACACTCGTCTTCTTCTGCGCTGCTGTCATGGGTGGTGCGCAAAGCAACCATAGCGCTCGCTATCACTTCCGGCCCCTGGCGGCCGGAAGTGGCACTTTTGTAGTCTTTTGTAGTTTTTTGTAAGATGCGCTCAAGCGCTCTGAAGAGTTTTGGAAGCGCAGGCAGGCTTCGTGTTCGCGATGCAAAGAACAAATTACAAAAAAAACGAAAGGATTCAACAGAAAATCGCCTGAAATCATTATCCAGTCCGGCCACAGCTAGATTCTGTTGTGATCTCATCTCAGCACTCTTTTTATCAATGGAATACATTTTCTTGATAAAAGGTGCTCAAACCAATTCACAAGGTCTATTCTAACAAATGATTTATACACTGCCCGTTCTTGTAGAAATAATCTTTTGAATATTTTTGACAAACCAGCAGTATGTAGATTGAGAACAAAATTCTTCAAATATCCAGTTCCACCCAAAACAAAAGAAATTCACTACAAAATAATGAATGACTTCTACCCTTCCAGTGAATTTTTAAGATTAAGATTTGGATTTGAGAGCAATGAGTGTATATTCTGTAAAGGTGATATTGAAACAACTGAGCATCTTTTTGTTTCATGTTCTCACACCCAACTGTTCTGGAAACAATTCATCGATTGGTTAAATGGAAAAAACACAGTAATGCCTGTTCTTGATTATAATAGTATTGTTTTTGGTGTAATCTTAGAAGACAAAAAATTGGACCTAATGATCAATGTGTTACTAATCTTAGCTAAATTCTTTATTCATAAGGCCAAATTTATCAAAACTCCACCCATCTTTACCTGCTACTTTAATGAAACCCAACTCTACATGAAGTCCCTGAAATGTATTAAATCGAATTTTACCAAAGACCTCTATTTATCTTTAACAAGTCTCTAGCCATCTTATGTTTTATTTATTTTAACACGTTCACTGCCATTGACGAGTTATCTCGGCTTACAGAATCCGACGGTTCACTGCGAAGGACGAGTTATCTCGGCTTAAATTTTTTTTTTTTTTTTTTGACGGTGGGACGTGGATCAACGCTCCCCACGTCTCCTATAAAAATATTGGAGTCAGCGAACGTGTACAACCCATTCCACGGACCCACTAAGTGGCGACAGTGCTCTCCACACTAGGAAACGCAGAGCCAAAACTGTAGGGTAACGCGCGAGGAAACCATTCTCTACTGTAAAATGGATTGGCGAAAACGCTTTCATCGCGCATTATCGCGCTGGGAGCTGGCGGTGGGGGATTCCAAAAATAGCCTGGGTGGAAAACACTTTGAAACACGCAGCATAAAGCCTAGAATCGCACAAAGCTTCATCAAAGCTCTCAAACCCAAGAAACAAGTGAGCCCTATCCACACTCGCTGCCAGGGAGGGAGGCTGCTCAAACTCGCAGCAGCAGCAGCAGCAGCAGAACACTCGCTTGTGACAAACGCTGCGGAGGAGAACGCCCACGGAGGGAGGAGTTGGAAGCAGAGGGGGGTTTCCTGCTGTTATGGAGGAAATTACTGTTCAAAACTATTGTTTAGATGTCTGACGTCTTACTGATGCCAAAAATGAATGGTTAAAGTGACTGTTCTATCGAATTTCACAAAAAGCCGTTTATCTCAGAATAAATTTCCAGACGCTGAAACCATGCTGTATTCAACTGCTAATGCTTACATAACTACTAACTCTACAAACTAACTATTTTAGACAGAGAAAGCACACATTCTATTAGTTCTTTTGAGATATTGTGTGTTCACAAAATCTTAGCAGAAAAGAATCCTCGGGTCTTGAAAGATGAGCCAGAATCCTCAAAAAAACCCTCTGGCAGAACCTACAGTAAAAAAAAAAGGCTGGCAGTGAATGTGTTAAATTGTATTTTTTTTTATTTTTTTTCGTGTTTCCCTGTCTGTCCTGTATTATGTGTGAATGTGCTGCCTTGTGTCTGTTCATGCTTGTCGAAGTTGTATACACTTGTGATGATTGCCTTACAGTTGTAAATTAACACGTTGAGTGCCATAGCCGAGATATCTCGTCTTACATAATCCAGCGGTTGAGTGCCAAAGCCGAGATATCTCGTCTTACATCTTTTTCAGTGGTTTCCACTAGGTGAGGCCCTTGGGCAATATGTGAATGTGGATCCGACCTCTCCCGCTGCCCCGGAAGTACTCTAACAAAGATTTCTATATAAGGAAGGCGGCATCCTTTGTCGGCGTGGGTTTGAAGTAGGTAAGTTGAAACAGAGAGATACAGCATTATATAGCGATTTATACATAGAGAATTTAGCAATTTAGAGTCAGATTTAGAGCGATTTTGTTAGCGTAGTTGATTTAGTTTGTTAGTTGTTAGTACAGTAGTAGTGTTTAGTATAGTCTTTATAAAGACTTTGTTTAGATAGATAGTTAGCGGTAGTTACAGTTAGTGTTCATTGTAGTTAGCTTAGCACATTTAGCGTTAGCGTCAGTTCATTTTAGTATTTAGCCTTTATTCTAGTTCAGTTTATTCTAGTTCAGTTTGATCGAGTTGGTAGCCGGTAGATTAGCCTTATTTCAGTTCAGTTTGATCTAGTCGTAGCAGTAGTTGTTTTATTTCAGTTTAGTTGGGAGCGGGTGGCGTGTTTGTGCCATGCCGGCCAAACGCAAGCGGTCTTCGGCGGCTGCACGCAAGCGATCGGCCGATCAGAGATCACTGCTTGATTTCTTTTCCGTCCGAAACGAGCTTGTGCCGGAGACCGATTCCGAGGTCTCGGATGATGAACGGGGTGAGCCTCTGCATGTCGCGGCTGCGGCTGCAGGGCTCACGACTGAGTCTGAGTCGAGTGACCTCCAGTCTTCTCCAGACGCGGAGGATTCTGAGGAGGAGTGGGCCCCGTCGAGGAGCGAAGCTCCAGAGAGCAGTGGTAAGACGATGTTTGAGATGACTTGTGTAACTTGTGGAAATGTAATTACTATGACTATACAAAAGCCAGCAGTCAGTCAATTCATTTTACTTTATTTCAGACTCTGAACAGTCTGAAGATGAGCCTGAGGCAGCCAGCTGTAGCGGTACTGGTGCTACAGCCTCTGGTGCCAGGAAAATGGGTAAGAGCACACTTCAGAATCAGGTTTATTTTCACATCACAGGTTCCAGCCAGCATTCAGTACCACACATATAAAAAACACTATTTTATGGTAATTATGTATTTCTATAATTTGCAGATTGTGGCAGTGGAGCTGGAAGTGGGAAACGGCCTGCAGGTCCAGGCTGGAGTGACGTTGACTGGGAGCCAACCCACATCCCCTTCAGAGCAGAACCGGGTCCTCATAGTGGTGGTGCTGCTGAACCAGTTGACTTCTTCCAGCTCTTCCTGGACGATGAGCTGCTCCAGGCTATTGTAGTCCAAACTAACTTGTATGCACACCAGTGCATCAGTCAGGTCAGTGAGGCTCTGCCACATTCAAGGCTTGGGAGGTGGAAGGACACTACAGTGGCAGAACTCAAGAGCTTCTTGGGACTATACTTCCTCACTGGGATCGTCCAGAAGCCTAAACTGGCCATGTACTGGACCACAAATGAACTGACTGCTACCCCCCACTTCAACAAAACCATGTCTCGCAACCGCTTTCAACTGCTAACAAGATTCCTCCATTTCAGTAACAATTTTGATGTTGATGGTGCAGACAAGTTGTTCAAGGTCCGGCCAGTTTTGAACGACCTGTTAGAAAAGTTCAGAGACATGTTCACACCGAGTCAAAACATTAGTATTGATGAGGGGATGCTCCTGTGGCGTGGGCGGTTGGCCTTCAAAGTGTACAACCCACAGAAACCCATAAAGTATGGGATAAAGTCCTACATCCTCTGTGACTCCCAGACAGGTTACTGCTACAACATGAAGCCGTACTGTGGTGAGCGGTCCACCCTAGGTGAGACGGTGGAGTTCCTCCTCGGGGACTTGGCAGGGCAGGGGTACCATTTGTACATGGACAACTACTACAACTCTGTTGGAATGTGTGCACAGCTGCTGGAGTGTCAGACACATGTCTGTGGCACTCTGAGGAAGAACAGGGGCGAGCCACCTGCTACCATGGTCACCAACCACACCGTGAAGCTGGGGGAAACGGTCATGCGCCACAATGGTGGCACCATGGTTCTGGCCTGGCGAGATAAAAGAATCGTGAAAATGGTTTCCACGCTGCACGACGACACGATGGAGACGGTGCAGGTCAGGCAGAAAGGCAGCAGAGAGAGGGTCGCACACACAAAACCCAAGTGTGTGGCAGACTACAACAAGTACATGAATGGGGTCGACAGATTGGATCAGAACATTGCATACTATCCGTTTGCCAGGAAGACATCCAGGTGCCTTTGTTCTGTACAAAGCTAAACACCCAGCTAAACACCAGAGAAAGTGTGAAACATTGCTGGATTTCATCCTGAGTGTTGTCGGTGCATGGACCAGACCTGTGGTGGGGGGTGGCGGGGAGGAGGTGGGGGCTGGCGGGGAGGAGGTGGGGGCTGGCGGGGAGGAGGTGGGGGGTGGCGGGGAGGAGGTGGGGGCTGGCTGGGAGGAGGTGGGGGCTGGCGGGGAGGAGGTGGGGGTTGGCGGGGAGGAGGTGGGGGGTGGCGGGGAGGAGGTGGGGGCAGGGGGCAGTGACCAACCTGCAACCATGCCCCGGCGACCATACCTGGACCCTCAATGCAGGCTGGAGGTCAATCTAGCGGGCCATGTAATGGTCCTCATACCAGCCACACCCAAAAAAGATGCCCCAACGAGGAGGTGTAGCATGTGTGCAAAGAAAAATCTTAGAAGAGAGACACGCTACATGTGTGTCAAATGTGGGGTCTCATTACACAGGGGTAGCTGCTATGAGGAGTACCACTCAGACAAGAACCTTGCTCAGCGGCGCTGGCGCTGAGTAGGCATGGGTCGTAAAAAAAAAAAACCTGCCAGGGATTGTTTTTGCTCTTTGTTTGATTGTTTGCTAGCTAGCAGGAATACATAAAAAGTACCTGCCGATTTTCATGTAACTTTGTGGATGGGTGTAACATGGGCCAAGGAAGTACCCATTACATTTTGGAGCGGTTCTGGATTCGGTGTACGAGCCCAAACCGGTTTGATCACAAACCGAAAAAACCAATAAAAAAAAAAAACATGTAAAAAAAAAAAAAAGCTGAGTGACCTGTGGTCTGCTGTTGTTTTGTATTTATTTTGACATTTATTTATTTTATTATGGTATTATTCCTCCATTATTGAAAACAACTATTGTTCAGATGTCTGATGTCTCACTGATGGCAAAAATAAATGGTTAAAGTGACTTTTCTGCCTGTTTGATTGAATTTCACAAAACTGCGATTATCTCAGCTTTCTGCCTCAGACCCTGAAACCATGCTGTACTCAACGGCTAATATCTACATAACTACTAACTCTACAAACTAACTCTTTTAGACAGAGAAAGTACACATTCTATTAGTACTTTTGAGATTGTATGTTCACCAAGTCCAAGCAGAAAAGAATCCTCTGCTCTTGTAAAATGAGCCAGAATCCTCAAAAAACGGCCTGGCACAAGCTACCTAGAGCATTGAAAAAAGGGCTGGCACTCAATGTGTTAAAAGTCAATGGTTAAAAAAAAAAAAAAAAAAAAAAAAACATAGCGCTCGCTATCACTTCCGGCCCCTGGCGGTCGGAACCGCTATATCAATCACATTACACATGAAGTCAGAAGCCCTCGCCACGTGAGAAATATGGATGTCGACAAGTTAATTGAAGAGGTGTCACCTTTTCCATTAAAAGTGGAACAAAAGGCAATTTTAAAAGCATTGGTATACCGCAAAAATGTATTTGCTGTCCTGCCAACTGGATATTGGAAAAGTGCGTGCTTTGGTCTTTTTGGAAATTTAATGGACAAGGTAATAAGCCTGATTTTTACTACTATTTCCCTACTGATGATTACTTTGAAGTACTACTTGAATAATATTGTTGTAAAGTAACTAAACTCTACAATCTGTCATGACTTTGCCAATGTTTTTAATGTCATGTGTTTCTATTAATGTTTTTTTTAAATATTGTGGGGCCGGTAGTACATGTCTCCAATTCAGCTATAAAAAAAAAAGTAACATACAGCCAGCCATGTGATTATTACAGTAATTTTGTTAATAGCTTCCCCTATTTTCCGGTGCCTACTTTCCATTGTTTATCTTTCAGCTATAATTTAGCTATAAAAAAAAAGTAACATACAGCCAGCCATGTGATTATTACAGTAATTTTGTTAATAGCTTCCCCTATTTTCCGGTGCCATGGCACTAGTCCGATACCTCACGAGTCCGACACCTCACGAGTCAGAAAAAAGAGGCATTGGACAGATCTTACAAAAAACTACAAAAGACTACAAAAGTGCCACTTCCGGCCGCCAGGGGCCGGAAGTGATAGCGAGCGCTATGGTTGCTTTGCGCACCACCCATGACAGCAGCGCAGAAGAAGACGAGTGTTTGTAGCTGATTCATTTTGAAGAAATGACACCCGGGTTTCAGTGAGGGATTAAACATGTTTATTAGTGACGGTATTGTTTCTACATCATGCGCCCAGGTTCACACAACCCTTTTCGGTCCGTAAGTACATTTGAAATTTAATTTGCGAAACTTTATCGAGTAGTTTGAAAAATTTAGCAGACGGAGCGACCTGTGGTGGCTACATCGGCGGTGTACTAACAAGGGACTGCGTAGTAGCGTAAGCTATGTTAGCAGTTCCGAAAGGGGCAAATGCGAAACATAATTTAGATGGTCTGTTGAACAGTAACAGTGATCCTGACCTGAGAGTCTTCAGTCTACAGTGAGGACTCCGCAGTCCAGCTGAGAGCAGCTTCACACCTGCATCTTGTAAGTCGTTGTTATTCAGGTCCAGCTCTGTCAGACTAGAGGACTGGGAGCTGAGAACTGAGGCCAGAGCTTCACAGCTTTTCTCTGACAGCTGGCAGACACTCAGCCTGAAGGACAAGAAGACATGTGGAAATGTTATTCTGTTATATTTAATGTCAGCGTTGTATTATTTCTACTGGCAGACTGTATTAATGAGGTTAACTGACCCTTATATTTAAAGCCCCCCTCCAGTCAGTTTTTCCTACCTGTATAACTGTTTGTGTTCTATGAAAATGCTGTATAAACACATGTCATCATTTGTGCCAAAGAACTTAAATTGATAAGAACCGAATGTTAATAACTTGTTCTACTCATTATGCTAATGCAGCATATGACTGCAGCGCTGTTCTGTCTTTGTCTGTTCTGTCTTTGCTCAACTCTTTGTCTGCGCCCAGAATGGAAATACCAGAAACGGTTATGCTGCCATGACAGTCTCTGAAAAACTTTAGTTTAGAGCCACAATATTGTTATAACATCAACGACTAGACAACAGATATCAAAGCTGGTGGGCTTTATGGAAAGAGAGTGACTCAAACTGGTTAACAGGTCATTCACTGGCATTTTATGCCCACATAACTAACATAGCTAACAGCTAGCTACCGCCAGAGGCTAATGCTAGCTATTTACTGTATACTGTACTGTATTATCTGTCTATCATGTGTCAGTCATCAGACCACTATAATGATAGAATGATATAATAACTGATGACATGATAAGATATATGATATGAAATGCTATTATAATAAATAAATACATTAGCTAACAGTGTGGCTAATTAACAGACCAAGGGCCCTATCTTCCCAAAAGCGGTAATTTAGCGTTTGCGCTCGTTTAACGCCATGCGCAATGCAAATTGGGGGCGGGCACAAGCGCATGCCTGTTATAATTGTACTGGGCATAGGCGTGCCACATGCCGCAGGCGATTCAGCGCTAAAATGTGGGCATAGATGGCATTATCCTATCGTCAGTAGTAAACCTGTAAACCTGCAGAGCAACCTTTGCAGATTCAGGAATCCTGTTTTGAGAGAACAGACCATAATTTGGAGAAATGTGTCAAATCAGCTGAGAAAAACCGTAAACTGATTTTACCTGAGAATCTCCAGTCTGAAGTCTGGACTCTCTAGTCCAGCAGAGATCAGTTTCACTCCCGAATCTTGTAAGTTGTTGTTACTCAGGTCCAGCTCTCTCAGACGCGATGGGGTGCACTTCAAAGCTGAGACCAGGGCTTCACAGTACACCTCTGACAAGTTGCACCCCCCCAATCTGAATAAAGAATAAAACAAATAGCTACAGGTATAAGATAAAATATCCCTGAAAGCTTTCAACAATCCAGTGTTTCATAATCCATTGGACTTCAGCATGTTGTCAGTGTGGATCAGCAGCATGTCAGCCTTTCCATCTGAAAACAGACTGGCTGTCACAAGGTTCAGTTAAGTTTCAGAATCCAATGTTATATGGACAATATTTTCAGATGGCAGTTTCTCTGGAAATAATTGTGGTAAAAAGCAGAATTTGAGTTGGATGGAGAACTTGATCCTGACTTAACAATAACTTGATCCTAAATTAACCTCAACCTGTCCCTAAATTAACCCTTGCTAGGCTGGAGGTAGACATTTGTTTAACAAGCTACACAAACTAACATTTTGGGTCTGACTAGCACCGTAACACTTAAAGCCCCCTCCAGTCAGCTTTTCATACCTGTACACCATTGATGTTCTATGAAAACATACAGTGCGTGCTGTGATAACACACGTCATCATTTGAGCCAAAGATCATATATTGATAAGAACCGAAGGCTTATACCTTGTTCTACTGCAACATCATGGCTGTAGCGCTCTTGTCCATAAAGGATAAGAGCATCGCTCGTGCCTTCAATATACGATCTTTGTCTCCCTTCCAGGCAGTAGACCGGAAACAGTATTGCTGCCTCTACCTCTGCAAAATGTCCGTCCAGAGGCCACAATATTGTTATAAATATCAACAACCAGCCAATATATAGCAAAGCTGGTGGGCTTTATGGAAAGAGTGTGACTCAAACTGCTTGACAGTTATATCAAACTGGTCATTCAGTGGCATTTTACTGCCATGTAACTAACATAACTCACAAGCTAACAGCTAGCTAATGTCAAAGGTTAACGCCAGCTATTCACTGTAACTCATACAGTAATTATTATTATCTGAATATCATATGTCAGTCATCAGACAACCATAATGTCTGACATCATCACCTGTTTTTACCAACAGCTTATTTTTAGGACTTTGAGCCCAGAATAAGGTTATATGTCAACCAAATAGACTTGCGAACACTGTGGCTCATTAAGAGAGCAGGTAAAACCACAGCTACACATGAAATATCTTAAAGATGACAAAATACACTGGAGGGGGGCTTTAAACTTAAAGATCATCACTGACCCATCTCACCTTGGCCATGATCTGTCTAAACTCCTTCCCTCTCGCAGTAGTCAGGTTCCCAATGTTCTGATTTCAACCTTCGTTCAAAATTTTTGGAGAGTTTGTAAACTATACATTTTTGGAAAGCTTAGAGTGTGACGAAACCCAAAACCAATGTTGCCATTTTTTTCAAAGTCTCTATGGTCGCCATCTTGGCCTTTCAAAATGGCGACCACCGAAATTAAACGCCTGCACTGGAAACCCCTATAGGGCCCAGCAATGTTATTTCCTATAATCTTTTATGACTGAAATGTCATCTATAGGCCTAGTGGATGAAATTAAAAGTGGTTTCTAAAAGTTGCATCTTGAGCAATTTGAGTAATTAGCATAATGAGCTAATTAATCGCCAAATCGCTAAAATTTTGCTTCAAGTTAACCTAGAAAGGCGATCTAAGAGTCCAAGTCCATGTTTGTCATCTCCAGAAATGCATCTATTACCATAGTGCAGACATGCAACATTTCCTAATTTGCATGATTTGCATAAGGTATGTAAAATAAAAATTAGGTCACAATTAGGAAATGGCTAGATCTTTCACTTTTAGTCATCTTAGAATGATGATCTTTCTTTGATATTGGGTCACCATATACTGATACGCTTGGACAAGACTGCCACGGTGGCGTATATCAATCGCCAGGGCAGTGTCCGGTCGCAGGCCTTGAACGAACTAGCGACGGACATCCACGAGTGGGCTCGTGTTCACCTGCTATCCCTGTCGGCGGCCCACATTCGGGGCCACCTCAACCTGGGCGCAGACTTGTTGTCGCGGGGCAACCTGCACAACTCGGAATGGGTTCTCCACCCACAGGTGGTGGAACAAATTTGGGCCAAGTTCGGTCGAGCCGGCGTCGATCTCTACGCATCGCGGCACGCACACCATTGCCCCCAGTGGTTCTCTGTCCTCGGGGACGACCCACCGTTGGGCCACTGCCGCACGTCTGGCCGGGGGAGGCCCTCTACACGTTCCCCCCAATCCCCCTGATCCCACAGGGTGATGCAGCAGGGCCTGCAGCTCATTCTGGTATCCCCACATTGGCCGTCGCAGATCTGGTTCGTGGACCTGATTGCTCTGACGCAGGAGGCTCCGTGGCTCTTGCCACGTCGAGTGGACCTACTGTCGCAGGCGGGCGGGGAGATTCTGCACCCTTCCCCACACAAGTGGAAGTTGGCAGCTTGGTTCCTGAAGGGGAACGGTTGTTAGCCCAGGGCCTACCGATGAACGTGGTACAGACCATACAGAGCGCTAGACCTAGCTCCACTCGTGCACAGTATACTCACAAGTGGCAGTCCTTCGCGCGCTGGTGTGCGGAAAAGGACCTGGATCCAGTGTATTATGGCATACAGTGCATTCTCTGCTTCCTCCAAGGCCTGTACGAAGCGGGCCAGTCGCCACAGTCCCTCAAAGTATACTTGGCCGCAATCTCTGCCTGCCACATGGAGACTGAGGGCAAGACAGTGGGAAGCCTGTCTTTGGTTTCTCGCTTTATGAAGGGCGTCCCCAAGCTTCGCCCCCATACGAGGAGCGTCTTCCCTAAATGGGACTTGGTTATGGTGTTGGAGGGTCTCTCGGGACCTCCCTTCGAACCGATTGACACAATCAGTCTGAAACACCTTTCGCTGAAGACGGCATTGCTGCTAGCTTTGTCTTCCGGCAAAGAGAGTTGGTGACTTGATTGCCCTGTCGGTGCAACAGTCATGCATGGTGTTCTCTGATGATGAGCGCAGGGTCACGCTTCGCCCCAACCCCGCTTACCAGCCCAAGAACATTAGGGCCGGGTTCAGGTCTATGACCATAGATCTGGTAGCGTTTAACCCTCCTTACTCGGATCCAATGGAGGAGAGGAGACTCCAGGCGCTTTGCCCCGTACGGGCGCTTCTAGCCTATGTGAATATGACGCGCACATTGCGCACTTCTAACCAGCTCTTGGTATGCCATGGAGCTCAGGCTTTAGGTAAGCCTCTGTAAGGAGCGCTTGTCGCATTGGATAGTTGAGGCCACTAACCTACTCTGCCGTTGGGAAGATTCCACCGGAGGGCATTAAAGCTCACTCTATGCGGGGTGTTGCTTCATCTTGGGCGCGATTGCGCGGTGTATCGGTAGAGGACATGTGTGCTGCGGCATCATGGTCAACCCATGACACCTTCGTGAGGTATTATAGCTTGGACGTGGTAGGCACAACGTTTGCTCACACCATCTTATCTTCTTCCCGTGCGCTATGCCATGACGGCCCTTTTTCGTCCGAAGGTCGCACCGCGGTGCTTCGTTGCAGCAAGGACGGTTGTAGGTAGCATTAGTGAGAGCTCGAGCTGAAGCGAAGTAAAACGTAGGGGTTGTGCAACAACCCAGGTTTTACGAGTGAAAGCGAGAGCTCTCACTATCCAGCCTTGCTGTCCGGGTATATACTTGGCTCAATGTTGAATGCTTGGAGTGGGGTTCCCTGTCTGGCGGGCCGCTACAAAATGGCTGACGTCGCATTCAATCACAGACAGGGTTCGGCCAGGTGATGCCTTCAGGAGCGGCTGCGGTGTTCCACGTCACCGCCACGTCACCTGGGTGGTTCGAAAGGTTAACTTTTATGGAATAAAAGGTAAGAGCATTCAAGTCTGTGCACTATGCGTGCTAAAGTACGGAAGCTTTCAGATGACTCCAGAGTAACGGAGGAACAACAGAAATGCTTGGCTAGATTTGTGTGTGCTGCCTACTGCCCAAAAGGGATAAACATTAAGAAACATTCCAGAGCTGCATTGGCACATGTGCTGCAAGTATATGGCAGAGAGTTAAAGGCTACCACCTACAGAGGGTGCCTTGAAAAAGCACATTGATAGGGTACATGTGCAAGCTCATGTTTGGGGACAGGCAAGCGTTGAGCAGCAAGTACCTTTAAATCCTCTCAAAAATGGCTATTCAAGGCTGATAAAGGCCAGTTAAGACCCACTACCACTGATGTACTACCAGCTCCTGAGTCCAACATTGAAATGCTGAGATGCCACTGCAAAGGAGATTGTTCAACACAAAGATGCTCCTGTAGGAAGAGAAACTTACAATGCACTGACCTTTGCCTTTGCAGTACACAATGTGAGAACGATGAGGACTCAAGATCTGAAAACCGGGATTCAGATGGCAGTGATGCTGAAGATCTTGAATTAGATGGGTTTTTAACTAACAGAAGTTAGTTATAATTGCAAATGATGAATTTCAATATGCCTTGACGTACAGAGATCTTTGTTACAATCCATTGTTATGGATGCTTGAATTCAAATTATAAATATATTTACTTTATATTATATCCAATTGATTTTCCTTCCCTTTTTCCTTAAAGTGTTTTGAACATTTGTCGTTTTTAAAATCCAAAATGGAATTGACTAAAGCCAAAATATAGATGTCCATTTCAGCCTAATCATATAATTTATGCTAATTATGCTAATGAACAAAGGTTGCATGATTTAGTTATGGCAAGACATTAATTTCTAGACATCAAAACATAGACTTAGACTCTAAGATAATCGTTCTAAGTTGCCCAAAACAGAATATTTCCTGATTACCTTTTTTTAACCAAATTTATACTTATTATGCTAATTAGGAAAGGTTGCATGACTGCACTATGGTAATAGATGAATTCCTGCACATAACAAACATGGAGTTATACTCTTAGATCATCTTTCTAAGTTAACTGGAAGCAAAGTTATAGCCATTTTCCAGTTTCGGCAATTAATTGGCTCATTATGCGAATTACTCAAATTTCTCAACATGCAACTCTTAGCAACCAAGTTCAATTTCATCCACTAGGCCTATAGATGACATTCCATTCATAAAAGCTCATAGGAAACTACATTGCTGGGTCATATAGGGATTTCCAGTGCAGGTGTTTAATTTTGGTGGTCGCCATTTTGAAAGGCCAAGATGGCCACCATAGTGACTTTGAAAAAAATGGCAACATTGGTTTTGGGTTTCGTCACACTCTAAGCTTTCCAAAAATGTATAGTTTACAAACTCTCCAAAAATGTTGAACGAAAATACATAAGGACCTGGACTACAGGCGCTACAGAGCACTACACGCCAAAACTACCAGACACAAAAACAGCTTCTACCCACAGGCCATTACACTTAAAGTCGAGCTGAACCCAAGAATGACTTTTATTTTATTTTAGTTAAAATACCTGGGTATGCAGTGCACCTATTTAATAATGTATGCAAAACAAATCACAACAATCTAATTTTAGTTTTTCCCACTTTTTCACATCAAAAGTTCATTTTTCAAGATTTCATTGATAACAGTAATTTACAGTTTGCTTACGTCACCTAGTACTATCAAATTTCTACCCCATTTCAACCAATTATTTCACGACATGCAGCTGTCAATCAAATCTTCATTTCAGGATAATTTTCTCTTCCAAATGAAGGGAAAAATGGCACCTAGTGAATGTCATCTGGCAGAGTATAGGCTATCGTTCCTCAGTCCTCAGTTTTCATGTGATGACTGACAGCTAGTTTGAGTGATGCCTGACAGCTAGTCTGCAGGAGGATCAACAACGTTTTTGTGTGAGACGTGAGGAGTGATGCCTGACAGCTAGTTTGAGTGATAAGTGAGGCAGGAGGAATGACAACGTTTTTGTGTGAGACGTGAGGAGTGATGCCTGACAGCTAGTTTGAGTGATAAGTGAGGCAGGAGGAATGACAACGTTTTCGTGTGAGATGTGAGGAGTGATGACTGAGGAATGAGGACTGATGATTGACGAGTGACGCCGTATTGTGCGATGACTGATGCGTGAGGAGTGAAACAGTAATGCAGGAAGAATGACAGCGTTTTCATGTGAGAACTGAAGGTGTTTCAGAGCACTCGACATGGTTTACTATAGGAGACATGACAACTGACAACGCTTAGACTGAGGAACGATAGCCTATACTCTGACGGACGAGGATGCCCTAAAATGGTTGCTGTACAGGGGTCGTCTCTCGGAGATTCCAGGCGGGCGGGCAGCACCTATGGATCGGATTGTCCACTCGCTCCGCACGAAGCAGCTGGCTCCCTGGTACTCTGCGGATCCCACTTGCGTAGCATGACAACAGGCTGAATCCCATTCGATTTGGGGGTGGAACACGCCAGGATTGGCCAATGCCAAAGCCAGTCCTCAGAATTGTCAAATCAAATCATCGACACGTATATGGTCCGCCTCTCAATTCGTTTTCAGTGTCCGACGCTCGCGCTGGTGCATTCCGTTCCGGTTCACTTCGACTTTAACACTTAAATCAGCCACTTGAACACTTAGTTTACGCTTACTGTGAAATAACTTACTGTTACTGTCTTAAATTACTGTGCACACATTCATGATCTAAGCTCTTCTGTAGCTGTTCCCCCTTTGGCAGGCAAATGAAACGTATATAGAGATTGTTCATTATGGCAGATGTGACTTCACGCACACGGTAGCCCACAGTAGACAGTCCAACACCAAACACGCAGCTATACTATCTATACTATCTATACTATCTATACTCGCTCGGTGTGGCATACCACCAAAGCACAACGGCCAGTCTCAAATGTGCTTCTAGTGGTTTTCGCCATCATGTAATGTTGCGTGTTAGTGCAGGTTCCACCAGACTCAGCACATACTCGAACGTAGACCAGGACATGCAAAATTTACACTTCCATTCCACCTCATCAAAGTTCTTAAGTGCATCTTCCCAGAATAACTGTCCGCCTGGTCTCCCTCGCTTCCACATTGCTCTCTCACGCTGGAGGGCAGGTAACACGAACACTGAAGCAACCTTTCTCTGGTGGGATCTTTGTGCACGACGTATCACTGCTTCGTATCTTCTTCTGCTTACACGTATATATATACCTTTCCAGTTTCTTCATAGTTTTTCCGCGTTGCCGAGTACGTGTGAGGAAATATTTTAGAAGCACAACAAACAACACAACCACGGACGTCGCCATCTTTGCTGTATCTTTCCACTTCATGGCTGCCACTGCCACATGCTTTCCGCAGCACCATTTCCGCAGGCCCCCCCCCCCCCCCGTCCTCTTTGCTCGGCCGTGCACCACCCTTCTGCCAAACTGCACAATATCATTCAACTGCAGCGCCGGAGCTTCTCCCCATGTTTAGAAAGAGATTAACTGATTTATAGAGTCATGTCTACCAAGGGAACTGCTGGGAATAGCCGGACCTGATTTACGGTTTTGGTTTTAATCCAGAGTTCATGTTTAGAAGTGGCTACAGACAGACAGACACTCCTGGAATAATTAGCGATGACATCACTGATGATATTTTGACATACCCGGTAATTGTGATGTCATCAGTGAATGTCAGTGATGCAGATTAGAGCAATTGTGCGCAGACATACAGACATACAGACATACAGACATACATACAGTACATACATACAGACAGTCCTTCGGGGCTTGAACCCCTAATAATAATAAAGCAGAGTAAAAACAATCAGTTAATATTCATATCAGCACATTATTAAATATGATGTCTGACCTGAGAGTCTCCAGTTTGCAGTGTGGACTCTCTAGTCCAGCAGAGATCAGCTTCAATCCTGAATGCAGCTTCCATCCTGTACGCAGACTTCCCTCCAGAGTCAGGTTGCTGTGACTCAGGTCCAGCTCTGTCAGATGGGAGGGGTTGGTCTTCAGAGCTGAGGCCACGACTTCACAGTCAGTCTCTGACAAGTTGCAACTCCTCAATCTGAATAAAGAATAAATGAGGAGTTGGACTTCAAGCAAGCAACTTATAAAGCAATTACGACAACGACTACTACTACTACTACTAATGATAATTGCAATAATTGGGGCAGTTCAGTTCAAATTCTGGTAAAACCTGACACCATTAGACACAGACTTTGTTTGTGTTTAGCTAATTTTATGGTTTAGTATTCTGCTATTTCTGACATAAGCTGAAGGCAGGAGAAGACGAGGGGGATCTTTCATAGATATTATTACTTCAATAAAGAGTTGAACTAGACTAAAGAATGAAACTAAAAAAACAACAGACCTGTTAGATCAGTAACGGAATGTGAAACTGAACCTGGAACAGTAATGCCTTTACTCTGTTACAGGAAAAAGTATTGTGATTACAGTGACACATTACTTTGTAACATGTTAAGCACAACACGGTGTACCACTGCTATGTAGAACAACAGTTAATATTCTCTTTGTTTGAGGAACTATAGATCTTTACTATAATTATGATGGTGTCAGGTATAAAGTACTTGTTCTTTCTCTTGGTTTATTTGGCATTCAAATGAAGTATATAAAGTTGTCAATAGTAGGGGTGTCACAATATATCGTCCCACGAAATTTCGCGATAGTAAAACGTCACGATATGTATCGTTGAGATGAAATCTCATATCGTGAAAAAAAAAAAAAGTTTTTTTTTTTTTTTTTTTTTCAAAAGTAGACAAAGAAACGTCTTTGTTTGTTGAAGTTCAATGTGTGGAAAGTAGTTCAGTTGAACAAGTCTCTGAAGAGACACATGAGAAGTTATACAGGAGAGAAACCATTCAATTGAGTTTCTGGCAAAACTGTTTACTTGACAGGAAAAACTGAAGATGCATAAAAAATAGACTAAGAAAAGTCTTGTTGTTTGAGTTTGAAGAAAAACTGAAGATGCATAATGAGAATTTATACTGCTGAGAAACCTTTTAGTTCAAAGTAAATCTAAGTGACGGTGTAACTCATTCTATTTCAAGATAAGCCTTATCTCCAATCTCATGTTTTTTCTAGTTGTTATTGTAATAACAATTTCCCACAACAGCATGTTTTGTATTTGTGCATTTCAAATAAAATACTACTTTTCCAGTCATATATTGTCATTATTCAAGTTTAAAAAAATATTGTTAAAATCGTATCGTATCGTATCGTTATCGTGAACCCAGTATCGTGATACGTATCGTATCGTGAACTGAGTGTATCGTGACACCCCTAGTCAATAGTATCGGTAATAATGAAAAATAAAAACATACTACAGAATTTCCCCTCCCTATCATTGGTGGGTACAGTATGTTACTTCAACAAGCTAAAAGCGTTGTGATAGGCTGATGACTAGAGCAAAGGGTAATCTGCTGTGTTGTGATAGGCTGATGACTAGAGCAGGGGTAATCTGCTGTGTTGTGATAGGCTGATGACTAGAGCAGGGGTAATCTGCTGTGTTGTGATAGGCTGATGACTAGAGCAGTGGTTCTCAACCTGGGGGTCGGGACCCCCCAGGGGTCGCGAGATTATTTTGGGGGGGGGGGGGGGGGGGGGGGGTAGCTGGATAATTGTCAAAAGAGAAAAAAGAAAAAAATAAGAAAAAAAAATTCTTTCATGATGATTAAATCTCCCATACATGGTTTAATGTATTATAAAGCTATCTAAACTATAAAAACGATTTCAGTGAGTGAGTGAAATCAGTGTGAGAATGTGTGCACACTGTCATTGGGTTTGGTAGCGGCAGGAGCGGGCGTTGTGAACCCGAGCCTAAAGTTTTTTGGGGGTCGTGGCTCAAAAAGGTTGAGAACCTGGACTAGAGCAGGAGTAATCTACTGTGTAAGAGCAAAGCTTTTAATGAGTTTCATCTGGCCTAGATTATGGATAAGCATGCGTCTGTCCATCCAATGTTTCTTTTTTTTATGCCTCTTGATATGTTGTTCACCCCCCCTCCCCGGTACAAAAATGGTATAGAGCATCAGTATTTACCTTGGTAGAAGATATCAAAGTTAGAAATTCTAACATCGTGACAACCCTATGTATAAAGATCACTCTACAAAAGTATAGAACAGTGTAGAGTCTACACTGTTCTATACTTTTGGTATTTACATCAGGACTAACCGAGCCTTCCTGCAGTTCCTCACAGCTGGGATCAGTCTCAGTTTACGCTTCGGTGATATGTTGAAGGCCTCCAGGTCCAACACATCCAGAACCTCCTCTGACATCTCTAGCATGTAGCCCAGAGCTGAGCAGTGGATCTTAGAGAGTTCAGCCACTGATCTGTTCTCGGACTTCAGGAACTGTAAGATCTCCTGATGCACTGACTTGTCGTTCATCTCCACCAAACAGTGGAAGATGTTGGTGCTTTTGTCAGGAGAGGTATTGGAGATGGCCATCTCCTTCAGGTTCCTGATGGCTCTGTGGATGCTGTCTGGTCTGCTCTCTGTCTGACCCAGCAGACTTCGTAAGAGTGTCTGGCTGGACTCCAGTGAGAGGCCATGAAGGAAGCGGACAAAGAGGTCCAGGTGTCCATTTTCACTCTGCAGGGATTTGTCCATGACTGTCTTCAGGAAGACATCCAGGGATTGTTCACTGTCTTCAGATCTACCCAAACCTTTTCCCAGGAATGTCTCCAGTACCTCCTCATCCCTGTTTGTGTGACAGTGGAACATGTAGACAGCAGCCAGAAACTCCTGAAGGCTCAGATGGACAAAGCAGAAGACCTTGTCATGTTGGTGCAGCACACTCTCCTCTTTAAAGATCTCTGTGAACACTCCTGATATCACTGAGGCTGCTGGTATATCAATGTCACACTCTGACAGGTCTGCTTCATAGAAGATCAGGTTGCCTTTCTTCAGCTGCTCAAAAGCCAGTTTTGCCAGAGAGAGTATCATCTTCCTGTTCCCTCCCTCAGTTCTGTCATACTTGTCGTTCCCCCGTTTTGACTGAACCAACAGGAAGTGGATGTACATCTCAGTCAGGGTCTTGGGAATCTTCCCTTCCTCACTGGTTTCCAACAGATTCTTCAGAACCGTAGCAGTGATCCAGCAGAAGACTGGGATGTAACACATGATGTAGAGGCTTCGTGAAGCCTTGAGGTGGGAGATGATGCTGCTGGCCTGGTCCTCATCTCTGAATTTTTTCTTGAAGTACTCCTTCTTTTGTTTTTCAGTGAAGCCTCTCACCTCTGTCACCACGTCAAAGTACTCAGGAGGGATCCGATTGGCTGCTGCAGGTCGTGTGGTTATCCAGCGGCGCGCAGTGGGAAGCAGATTCCCCTTGATGAGGTTTGTCAGTAGCATGTCCACTGAGGTTGACTCTGTAACATCAGTCAGGATCTCATTGTTCTTGAAGTCTAGAGGAAGTCGACACTCATCCAGACCATCAAAGATGAACACAACCTGGAACTCATCAAACCTGCAGATTCCTGCTTCTTTGATCTTATTAAAGAAGCAATGAATAAGTCCCACCAAGCTGAACTCTTTCTCTTTCAGCAGATTCAGCTCTCGGAAAGGTAATGGAAATATGAACTGTATATCCTGGTTGGTGTTGTTTTCAGCCCAGTCCAGAGTGAACTTTTGTGTTAAGACTGTTTTCCCAATGCCAGCCACTCCCATTGTCATCAATGTTTTGGTTGGTTTATTTCCACTAGGTTTAAAGATGTCTTCACATTTGATTGTTGTTTCTGATCTCTGGTTTCTGGATGATGCTTCAATCTGTCTGACCTCATGTTCATCATTGACCTTTCTACTTTTTCCCACTGTGAGGTAAAGCACTGTGTAGAACTGATCTAGATGGGACGGTCCTGCTTCAGCGACCCCCTCAAGCACACACTGAACCTTCTCCTTCAGGCTGGATTTGTGTTGATGTTGACACGCAGACAGAGTTTCTGAATAAACAAACAACAGATTAAATCAATGAGAGGTGAGTAAAGAATAATACAAACATTTCCCTGATAATTTACACAATCCCAACTCCATGGACTCTATTCAGCTAAATAAATAAATAAATAAATAAATAAACAAACAAACAAATAAATAAATGGTCATGCGTGGGCTACCCAAAACCCGCTGGGCCCCGCGGGTTGGCACGCCCCCCGGGCTATCTGGGTTGGCAAATTTGCATTATTAAATAACTTACAACAGAAAAACAAGTAGACTAACACTTTATTAAAGACGTGAACTCTCTCTCTCTCTCTCTCTCTCTCTCTCTCTCTCTCTCTCTCTCTCTCTCTCTCTCTCTCTCTCTCTCTCTCTCTCAGAACACACACACACACATAAGGTCTCACAAAGATGTGTGGGATTTTTTTCCCCAGCATTACGCATGGGGCAAAGTCAAAGCCTGACAGTAATGAGGTATGTCTGAATTTCACCACAGATTTTTGTGTTAATAGACTGTGATCTATTTTTCAACTTTACTGCGATGTCACATGAGAGTGGTGAAGATGTATGAATGAAAGTAAAAGTTATTGAAAAGAATAAGGACTGTATCTGTAGTTCTACTTTTGGATTAGGCTCATTGAAAAAAGACCGACAGAATTTGTAATGACGACTACGCAGAAATAACTCCATAATGACATGAATGAAGAGCTGCATATCTGCGCTCATCCAGAGCAGACTGTCACGTGTGTGTGTGTGTGTGTGTGTGTGTGTGTGTGTGTGTGTGTATGTGTATGTGTGTGATAGAGAGAGAGAGAAAGGTTTATATTCAAACTTAAGACCATATAGACCTAAACCTGAGGCTTATCGTTCAACATTGAGGTGTGAAGAATGAATTGTTTGTGTTTGGGTGTGTGTGTGTGAGAGAGAGAGAGAGAAAGAGAGAGAGAGAGAGAGAGAGAGAGAAACCGAGTTTGGACACCTTGGAGAGCACTGCGGCGCTCATACTGAGTCCTGAGACATATTACATTAAATTGGCCATTTGCGGGCCACCGGGTTGGGTTGGGTTCAGCATTAACACATATTTTAACAGGGCGGGCTGGCTCTCTTAACGGGTTGGGTTGGTGCGGGTGTAACGGCGTTGTGTAGGTGGTACTTGCAGCAACCCATGTTAAGGGCTTGTCCAGGTGTGGATTCGAACTGCCGACCCTCGGCTTGGGAGTCCAACATGTTAACCGCAACACCAAGAGAGCTAGCTCCCTTGGCGGAGCTGGTTAACATGCCTTTATACTGGGGAGTGAGTTTAACCAATCCACTCGCTACCACTCCCTGATACCTGGCAGGGCAATGGATTATAGTGCTCACTAAAACAGATTTAAACACATTTGTGAACAAAATGTGGGAGAAATAAGCCTTCTGTGCATAGAAAGTCTTGGATGTTTTACTTCTCAAAAAAGAGGAAATACTCAAGTAAAGTACCCTTACATAGAAATTGTTCATAAGTAGTCTCTTACTTTCCACCTCTGCGGGCATTAAAGTTTTCTGTCTGTCAGATCTCAGTAACATTTTGAGCATCAACAGGAAGAATGAGTCATTTAGGTATATGTATATATTCTATTTTTCTTTGTTTCTGAAATGGCTTTTATTTTATTTTGCTTCATATTCGAAATAAATACTTCAATCAATCAATCAATCAGGTACCTACCTGCTTCTTCTTCTTCTTCCTTTTCTTTTTTTACTGCAGGAAAATAATGATCATAAAGAATATGTTAAAGAAGCAAATATGTATCATATCACAATATGACCAACTGAATAACTGCAATGGTATTCTTGAGGAACTCTGTTATTCATTCACTTTCACATAGTGCCACCATCAGGCTAACCTTGCAAAAGCAACGATTTATTTTAATTCCTCTGAAAAAGATTTTACACACAAAATATTTCAACTGCCTACATCATCTCTGTATGACAGAAGATACTTGGAACCATTTAGCTGTGTCAGAAAAAAATAAGTACAAACAGGAAGTAACTACTAATGGAGGCATATTTGCTAAATGCTTATAGCTAGACCACCCAAACGTCATACAGGTCTACCTGTTTGCAAGGGGCCCTATATGTGTCAGACCACAGTTGGTCATGATGAATAGCACTATGATCAGGACAAAGTGTCACTTTTTTCAAATGGCAACGTGTCATTTCACATGCAGCTGCATAAAAAATATTGTTTTGTTGAGAATGAATCAGGAATGTTATGATGAATTAAGCTTATATCCATACTCTTAAAACCTTTGTCTCGTAGACTTGGACAAAGGATTGGCAGATCGGACCAGTGGTCTGAGCGGCCACCATAGCAGGAATGAGTCCGGAAGTAGCACTTTGGTTCGTCAGGGAAAAAGGCTACCGGTTTTAGAATTGGGATTTCAGTTAATTGCATAAAATAAGGTCTGTGGTTATCAAACATTTATGGGAGTGGTAATTTGTGTTCAGCAGGATAATGTCCAGAAACGTGGACCACTTTTATGACTTTTAAAGTGTAAATGTGTTTTTAAACCCCATTTTCAGAAAACATTTAAAAAGTCATAAGGTGGTCCTCATTTGTGAAGATTATCATCCTATTAGCCTTTCCCCCCTATAAGAACCAACGTGGCAGTGATTTCTGGTTAAGCCTATGTAGTAGGGGGACACTAGGACCCAGGACAGCCCTTGGCCAATCAAGAGTGAGTTACACAAACTAATAAGAGGCTCACGGAGCACAGGTGTGTCAGCTTCATGCCTGCTCACTCCTGATCCAGATCACACCTGTGCACATGTCCTCTGGGTAGGCCAAGCAAATCATTTTAACATAAAACTGTGTTTTACTAAGATTATTTAAATTGATTGTTGGGTAATGTAGGGGTGCAAATGCACCTCGATGTACTGTATTGATGTTTTTATGTAAATATGACTGTGGGTCTGCCAACATTTTGTTTCTTATATTTTATTGTTTCTTGTATAAAGGGTCAAGAGTCCAGGCATAGCCTCGTGGCAGTGGCAAGGTATAATACTTTTCTACTATAAACATGTTCATTTGCCTCATTAAGACCTACATTAATGTTTGATGTCTAATCCACAGGCAAAGTGCTGGTTGCCGTTTACTTCTTGTTAATGTTTGTTTAGGTCAGATCAAGACCAGTATCGACTTTTATCTCTTCTGCGGTTGGTGTGGCCTCCAGGCACGGGAGCGGTTGGTGCGTTGGGAGTTCACCTGTTGATTTGTGGTGGTATCATTTAAGGTTTGCTGTGGCACTGATAATAGTTTGGGTGATTTGTGTTTGGGAAAATAAAGAGTTTTTTTTTTGTGTGTAATTAACCTTTTTGTTTCTCACTGATACTCCCAGTGCATCAGCCTGCTGACTGGCGTGCTGCGCCACCGCAGCAAGACAAACTAACTTAAACCTTTTGACCCTATATTAATAAATAGCCTGAAATTGGCATCTTGACCCACACTGACTGTTGTCTTTGTCATTAAAGTTCACCTGTATGCATTAGAGCCTACCCAGGGTTCACATACGTCATCCCTGCGGTACTCTATTAGAGTATTAGCTCAATGGCTAACGTTATCATAGATAGATACATTTTGTGCATATTAGTGACTGAACCGGGTAACGGATTTCAAAACAGGTGCCGGCATGGAAAGAGCGTGACTTGAACTGGTTAACATAATATACTTTCAGTCACTCAGTGGCGGTTTTAGCCCTTTTATTCAACAAGCTGTGACCTACATTCGTAGTAGCCTAGCAAGAGAGATAACAGCCAGAGAGAGGAATTAGTGCAGGCCACCAATCACAGATGACCATACTGTGAGTTCCACCAATCAAAGATGTCGATATTACATTGTAGAATTGTGGCTAGTGTAGTACTTCTCCATGAAATCGAATACAAAATATTTTAAAATAAGAAACGGTGATATACAGATTTGTGGCTTCTACAGGAAGATATACCATTGTTTCACCACTAGCTCCCCCATGGTAAGTCTACCTTGGGTGGTTATGAGAATATAGCTAATAATCAAAATCTCAATGCATAATTTGAATGGGGAAATACTCCGCCAGAACTGTGACATCACAGAACAGTCATGTGACTGTTGAGCTCTATGGCGCCATAAGGCAACTATAACCCTAACCTTAAATAAACAGACACAAATGTGAATACTGTCAATTACAGGCAAATATCAGTTTGATGTCATAATCATATTAACACTTTACACAGTAAATCATTTTGTAAATAAATGTAGTATCTGATGGCTTCATACCTGTTCTGCGTATGCATTTAGCAATGGGTGTTATGATGAGCAGCAACATGGTCACGACCATGAAGATGATGACTATTCTGCCTGTTCTCCGTTTCCATTCACCATCAGACTCTACAGGAAAATAACAAGTCTGTTTACATGGACACAGTATTATATCTATGTAGTTAAAAGCTTGACCCAATTCCAATTTTTGGGGGATTTGATTGTGTGTGTGTGTATATGTATATATACTAGAAATCTCGCGTGCTATGTGTGCTCTATTGGCATGCGCAGCGCACATTTGCTCAACTTCACATCACTGATGACATCACTCACTGATGACATCACAATTGCTCGAGTGACCATCACTGTAGACTAGAGCCCTGCCAGCACCTGAAACTACGGCCCCGGCCCGGCCCGTGACATTCAGCCCCAGCCTGCTGTGAGGGCCTGAAGACAATATTATGATATAATTAAGCAATATCACACGAGAGGGAGTGTGTTGTTGGCGAATATTGGCGCTGCTGTGATTCGGTCGTAGGCACGAGGCCGCAGGCCGAGTGCCGAAGATAATCACAGCAGTGCCGATATTAGACAACAACAGCACGACCCCGAGTGTGATATTGCTTGCTTTTATACAACAGTTCTATTAAACAAAGCGGATTAAAAAAATGACAAAAAGCTGAGAAAATGTATGATTTCTCTATTTATTCCTCCGCCAACAAAAATAGTTCCCTCAGCTTTCTGCTTTGCCGAAAATGTAGCCTAATCAGCCTAATTAACTGCAGGCTGTCTACTTTACTACTGTCTACTCTACAGCTGCTCGTGTGCTGCGGTGCTGAAAAGACAGCACCTGCGCTCTGCCTGTCTCTCTATAGAGACCCACAGGAATGAGTCTGGAAGTATACTTCCGGGTTCGTCAGCAAAAAAGTGAATGGGGTTTAGAATGAGGATTTCACTTAAATGCATAAAATAAGGTCTGTGGTGAACAAAAGTTTATGGGAACGTGAATTTGGGTTCAGCATGATAATGATGTTCACAAACGTGAATAACTTTTATGACTTTTGGAACGTAAATGCGCTTTTTTAACGTGATTTTTAGAAAACGCTTCAAAAGGCATACAAGTTATTCACATTTGTGAAGATTATCATGCTGAACACAAACTCGCGTTCCCATAAAGTTTTGTTAACCACAGACAGACCTTACAGTATTATATGCATTTAAGTGAAATCCCCATTCTAAAACCCGATAGGCTTTTCCACTGACGAACCAAAATGGGGCCGATTTCTGGATAAAGCCTACAAAAAAACATCATCCTGCGGTCCTCAGTGATGTCATAAATTCACTCACACACACAAAGTCGGCCAGTGATGTCAGAGGCATCATCAGTGATGCACACATAGACACATAAGACACACACACATGCAGGGGCGGACTGGGATCATAATTCAGGCCGGGCATTTATACCAAGCAGGCCAGGCCAATACGTGCCGTTTGAAGCCCAATTTGGGTCGTTTGAAGCAAGATTTAGTGAATATAATGCTAACGCGATGATACATGTTACCTATTTGTTCACTAATAGAAACATCAACATTGCCTAGATAACTGCAAGTATAATATGAAGAAGTAAAACCAAAAACATGCCTCTGTACAAACGCTTCACAGCAAACTTTATTTAAGGAAGAGTGATCAGATCGTGCATACTGCGTTATTCTCTACAGGCTTAAGAACTACACGTTATAATAACAATAATAATAAACATCAACATATTCTTAGTTTCATTAAACATCTTCCTGTTTAAGCAAGCCCCTAACATTAAACACATGGTAGTGTGTTCTGCTCAAGCTCCAACCTTTGTTTGGACTGGCTCTCTTAACGGGTTGGGTTGGTGCGGGCCTTAAGAAACCCTAGTAGTTATGTTGTGTGGGTCATAGAGAGAAACAAAAAATAATGTTTTTTTTTAGGTGGGCGTGGCTTTGGGCACCTTACGTCATCAAAGGGGGTCGTGGGTTCTTTTTTGGTAAAAGTGTTTTTTTCAGTACTTCCGCAAAGGGTACTTCTGTTTTTTAAACCCTTATGTGAAAAACCTTTATTCCACTTGTTCTGCAAAGGGCATTTCTCCATTTCGCCCTGTGCTTAAAGCCATTTTGAGCAAAAATGCTTTATTTCAGTAGTTCTGCAAAGGCCACTTCTGTTTTTAAATCACTTTCTTGTGAAAAGTGATTATTTCAAAGGCCTCCAAAGGCCACTTCCGCATTTTCCCCCCATACCACCAGCTCACGACAAACAGCAGCGTTTTTTTTATCTCGGGGCAAATACATTTGGCCCATTTGAGCAATCATTATGTAACACAGCTGCGACCATTTTCACTGTCTACAGATTCCTCTCCTTTGCTCACTGTTGTTATGGGCGAGCTTGTGAAACATCAGTGAATGCGACTTCCGCATCACGTCTCTCTCTTCGTGACAAACGTGATGCGTGTCCTTCCGTGATGCAATTCCATGACAGGAAACCCCTCCCCTTTATAAGCAGCAGGCCTGTCAGCTGAACGCAAAACACAAACCTCACTGTTAGTTTTTGAGACCAAGCAGTGGAGACAGCGCGCAGCATTTTTTTGATCTCAACTGACAACAAGCACACACTCTTGTTGTTGTTTTTATTTTCTATCGACCCTCGCATCAACAAACGGTGGAGACCAGCGCGCGGCATTTTTGATCTCAATCAAATACAAAATTGACCATGGCTTCAAATGCAGGTAACGCAAACAATATTTTTACCTGTCCCAGTGCCCCTATGCGCAGGCGCACTGTGCAGCTAGAGGCATTATTTCAATTTGATGGCATTCGTGGTTACGAATACAAAATCGAGTACTTGCATGAGAAGCTATTGCTAAGAGCTTCTCATGATATTGGCAGAAAGGACATTGTGTGTTTCAGTGCGTGTTCACAAATGGCGCCTGAAGCGTGGAATGAGCAGGCATCAAGGTATTTTGATGATGAAGCTATTCTATGCAGAACACCTTGTCCATTTGGGTCTCAAGCCCATGGCAATATATCTATAACCGATTGGCGTACATTCATGTTTTTAATGGGAACAGAGGTGTGCCCAGCAATTAAAGCAGAGCACGGGAAAAAATCTAAGAATAGACCTGTCTGGCTGTGGCGCGCGTCGGATGGTTTTGGGGGGCTTAGAATCGAGGTGCGTAGCTGGTGTTCCGGACCTTGCGACATCCTGGACGGATTTGTTTATCTCGGAGTATGTCATAATTTTAAAGGCAACGATCTGTGTGAAGGCCTGCCGAAAACAGGCTTTTTTAGGCCCGGGCCTAAGGAGATCCCAGCTGAGGATTTTGTAGAAACAATTTTTTTCATGCAGCTTGGCGACTGGAACAAAATGCACAGCATAGGCCATAAAATTAACGCAGTCATTACTAGAGACGCGAGACATGCCGCTCTGAGCTCTATTAGAAAGAGACTGGCTTTTAATATGGAGTGCAACAGCGACGCCAGTGACGAGGAGGCTGAGGACAACAACAAAACAGTCAACTGAACCACAAATGGTATGATACGGCTAGTGTGTGTGTGTGTGTGTGTGTGTGTGTGTGTATGTGTGTGTGTGTGTGTGTGTGTTACAGTGTATGTGTAGGAGGAGGAGGAACAAACCACTAATTCATCTATTGTCTCTTTATGTTTTTACAGATCATAACACCGATGACCTCAACCAGTATCGACCCCTATACAGCCACAAGCCTCCTCCTCACACATTCATCACAACCCAAGTCCAGGTGCACGCCAATGAGGATTCAAACCATCACATCAGACTGCCCAGCCAGACAACCCCCACAGGTGCAAAGCACATACCACCTCCAAAGCGCATTGACATATCTGCGGTGCGAGGGATCAGGGCCCTTCTTGTGCGGTGCATCCATGCAGCAGCATGGACGAAGGCGAGACTTTTATGCAACGGCTGCATTATTGATCACCCCAGTCAACTTCAACATTCATGTGTGTTTGCCTACGATGATGACATATTTGGGCTTTACGGCAGCGAGATATTCGATCTAGTGTTTTCTCCTCAGCTTGTTTCAGCCATAGCTAGAGTCGTCTGGTTGATTACAGGGGACACTCATTCGAATGAACGATTAATGGGAGCAGCGGAGGTCATAATTGCAGACATGTGTGACCCCCCCACGGCGCTCAGATGGAAATGTGATGAATTTGATCCAATTAATACATCCCTCCCACATGATAATTTTGTAGGTGAGGGTTTTGTAGTGTGGGCGCAGTCTAACCCCTGATTTTTTTTTCCCCACTTATAGGCTATTATAGGCTATAATAGGCTATATCTTTTTTAGACTAGCCATGTGGTGGTTAGTCAGTATGTTAACGGATATATTTTACCCTAATAATGTTTGTTTTGTTAGAAATAGATTAAAGGATATTTTCCATACATTTGATGATGATACTTTTAAAAATCATATGAATTTTGTACGTTCTAATGTTTGCTGGGATGAGATGCTTATACTGTGTAATAATACAAACATGTCTACAGATGTCATATTTGATTCGTTTTTCTCTGAGGAGGGTAAAGTGTTTGACATAGGTAATTTAGTTGTGATATTTGCATTCATGCACGATGTATGTATTAGACATAACATAGATTTAATTTTGGATTATTTGTGTGATAAACATTTACATGTATGTATGGCTTATTTGAGATTGATTGATGAGAAAAGAATGTTTACATTGTCTAGGGAATAAAAAAACATTTTTAGATAAAAAACGTTTGTTTGTTGGTGTTATAGCTTCAGCGTGTTATATAGGTGTATATTCATAGTCAACATTGCGGGACTTCCGCTAGGAACGAATCTGATACAGGTGTTTCACCCCGGGTTGTTTTTGAGTACGGACTGTGCGTCTGACCATGTAGCCCCCCAGTGACATCCGGTTTAGCTGGTTGACTATAACCACACATGACACGTTCTAATATAAGATATATAACTGTTTGACATAATGTCAGATCATGATGGAGCAGCGATTAGACAAGATCTATTTAGATCCCGCTAACCCCGCGGGTTTCTCTAGCATTGCTAAACTATGTGAGGCCGTTAGAAATGACGATGAGGGGCCGGTGAATGAAAGCATCGTCAAAGATTATCTATTAAAACAAGATGCATATACCCTACATACTCCGGTTTTTAGAAATTTCAAACGCAATAGAGTATTTGTATCGGGAATCGATAAACAGTTTCAGATAGACTTAGTAGATATGTCTGAATATTCGATGGAGAATGATGGCATTAAATATTTATTAACGTGTATAGATGTATTCAGTAAATTTGCATGGGTCCAACCTCTGAAAAATAAAACGGGTCTAGCTGTTACAGAGGCCTTCAGATGTATCCTCATGGACGGGCGTATTCCCATCAAATTACAGACAGATAAAGGAACAGAATTCTTCAACCGTAATTTCAAAAAGTTAACCCAGGAATACAACATTAAACATTTTACGACATTTAATGAGACTAAGGCCAGCGTTGTCGAGAGGCTGAATAGATCGATAAAATCCCGGATGTGGCGATATTTGACAGCTGTCAACTCGAGAAGATACATTGATAGTCTTAGTGATTTAGTCTACGCCTACAATAACGCCAAGCACCGATCGACCAAAGACAGCAACCAAACCACGTAGACGTGCTAAAACTCACACCAGAGACATCTTCTAAATAATAATAATAATAATGTCACTCCTTCACAACCAATCGGTAGAGTGTATGAAGAGTGAGCTTGATATTTTTCGTCTACCACCAACTCAGACATGCATAGAACGTGCTGCGTGGATTGAAATTCCACCTGTTTCTACAATCACCACTGGGGCACCAATCGAATTCGTAATTACTGGATCAAACGATCAATATATCGATTTTAATGACAGCTATTTATATATCCGACTGAAACTCACCAAGCCTGGCGGCGTAGCCCTGGCTGATGATGATATAGCTACCCTGATCAATTATCCAGGTGGTAGCCTATTCTCACAGCTAGACATTCAGCTTGGTGATAGACTAATAACGCAAGCTAGTAACACATATCCATACAGAGCCTTGTTGGAATGTCTTATTAATTATGGGCAAGAGACATTGGATACACAATTCAGCACAGCCCTTTTCATCAAAGATTCGGCTGCTGCTATGGATGGGACAGCTCTTAACTCGGGTAATGCTGGTCTGGTGCGTAGGAATACCTACACTGCAGAAAGTAAAACTTTGGAGCTTATCTGTCCTATACACGCCGATTTATTTATGCAGGAAAAACTGATGATAAATGGCATTGATGTGGGGCTAAAATTTATCCGCTCTAAAGATGAATTCTGTCTCGTCACCCACTCCTGATAAACACATCGGGGTGAATATACTAAGCGCAAGTCTCTATGTGAAGAAAGTTAGCATTTCCCCAGCTGTCAGGCTTGCCCACATGAGGGCGCTAACGCACGGCAATGCACGCTACGCCATGGATCGTGTTTCACTGAAGACAGTGACAGTCGGTAGAGGTCTCAGGATGACAAATCATGAAAACTTATACAATGGTCAGATACCCAAATTAATAATAATTGCTTTTGTTGATAATGAGGGACATAGCGGGAATTATGCAAGAAACCCCTATAATTTCCTTAATCTCAACACTGAATTTATTGCATTATATTGTGATGGTCATTCATACCCTGCGAGGCCATTTACGCCTAATTTTACCACCGGGGAGTATGTCAGAGAATATCATGAGCTGTTCCAAGCCACCGGTCGTCATTTGAAGGACCGCCCTCTCGCTATTACACGCCAAGAATATGGGAGTGGCTATACCTTGTTTTGCTTTAACCTGGAAGCAGATGGTGCGAACACAGGAAACGTCAGCTTGATTAGAACAGGCAATGTGAAACTTGAGGTCCGGTTCAGACAGCCTCTGACTCGCACAATCAACATAATCTGCTACAGTGTCTTTGACAGCATCTTGGAAATTTCAGGGAAAAGACAGGTTTTATTGGACTATTACTAGACCTGGACACTATGAACACAATGGAGATTGATCGGATTCTCAGGAAGAAACTTGCAAAAGGCGTGCAACTGTTGGGTGTACTAGCAGCCGACGCACTTCCGCGACATGTACGCTCACTTCCGGCTATGGTTATTGTTAACACCGACTATAGTGACAAGCCAGGACAACACTGGCTCGGAATATATATAACTGTAAACCGAGAAGCTATGTTTTTTGACAGTTATGGTAATCGTCCTGATTTCACGGGGTTCCCAAAATAAATAGCATGTTTTATAGATCGGAATAGCCGCCATGTCACATATTCAACTGTGCAGGTGCAGAACAGCGCCTCTGTCAGCTGTGGGCAACATTGCATATTCTTTTTAATCAACATCCAAAAAGGTCTATCATATCAAAGTGTTATGAAAAAATATACTAGTGATACTCTGTGTAACGATAATATGGTATGTACCTTTGTAAGCAGAATACAGCCTGGATCATGTAAAAGTTATCATTTAAAATGTATACAATGTGCAACACCACAGACCTGTATGTGACATTTTCAATCAAATAAATCATATGAGACTGGAAACAATGCTGGTTGTGACTTTTTATTTTTTTCAATATGTACATAGGATATTTTGAGCATTATGAAAAAACAACAACAATATGACCATACATCATGATATGATAAAAATAGGATGAGAAACAATACATGATATGATAAAAATAGGATGAGAAACAATAGCATGTAACAAAAATGCTGAGGTTGTAAAAGCTTCAACCTGAATGATAGGATAAAAAAATAGAATTTGAATGCTCTGTTTTCAATTAGAATCATTTGAATAAAAAATATAGTAAAAATAAAAATGGAAATAAAACATAATAAAGTAAATAGAATTTGAATGTTCTGTATTCGATTAGAATCATTTGAATAAAAATAGAGTAAAAATAAAGTATAATAGAAAATAATAGAAAATAAAATGGAAATAAAGCATAATAAAGTAAATAGAATTTGAATGTTCTGTTTTCAATTAGAATCATTTGAATAAAAATAAAGTATAATAGAAAATAAAAAAAATTGAAATAAAACATAATAATAATAATAAAGCATAATAATACTAATAATAATAGAAAATAATAGAAAATAATAGAGTAAAATAAAAGTATAATAATGTAGAGTATAAAAGAAAATTCTAATAGGCTCTCCAGGAGGTCCTGGCGGGGCTAAACATTTCACCATCAACAATAACACTATCATTATCATCATCTGCACCATGCATTGTCTTGCTATGTTCAAACAGACGACGGAGACTCCTATTTGTAACGGTAGAGGAGGGGACATTTATCTCTGCTAGTGTCTTAAGAAACTCTCGCCATCCTAATGGGCGAGCCGACTCTCTAACCAGCTGTGAACCTGTCATAAACTTGACTAAATCAAATATGTGTGTTCCCCTGAGGGGCTGATTGTCAATAACTAGCTGTCCGTTAGCAGTCCATCTGATTCTATCCGATGCATTGGAGATAGCGTTCAGAACGTGTGAGGCCTTGTTTTTGCTGTGTGCTGGTATGTGTTGTAATACATCCGTTATGTCAGCAGGTGTCGCATTGTTATCATTCACATGTGGTAATGTCTCAGCTGGTTCAGAATTTGGCATCAATAGTGTTAGCGTGTTCTTTTCGTTATCGGCCTGTTTCGCCAGAGTCAAATATCTGTGTAAAATGTTTGAATATTTCAACGCTTTACTATGTACATCAATGCTGGGATCATCTAGGACCTCTGCCATCAAACGATCTAGATCACACTGAGCCTTTGTTCTGATGTCAGGGGGGGCGATGGGAGTAGCAGGTGGGCGTGTCTGAAGAGCCTTGATTTGATTGTGTGGTACAAGAAACATTTTGGTGGTGTGTTCCATGATCAGCCTCGATTAAAAAGACCACTAATAATAGGAATAGCCGCAGCTAGTAAAGGGAATATAAAACCACCGCGTTGGTTAATCTTTTTCTTTTTTTTCAATAGTGTAACTTTTTTATTGGCGAACCACTTAAGTAACGCTTTTCTTTTCTTTAATCTCTTATGAAGTTTAGGAGAAAGTGGAATATTGCCTCTTAATAGGTTCAATGCAAGCTCACGTAGTGCATTGATTAGATCATTGCTGGCTGTAGCAAGAATGGTCTTGCGTCCTTTGGGGGTCGCCTTATAAAGATGGTGAAGAAGCTCGAAATTCCTACGTATACGAGCAGACATTTCTAAAATAACCTAGCTTCTTCCCCCTCTGGGTAGATAGACAACCTGTCGCTCGGGGGTTAACTCAGTTCTGAGTCTTAACAGGTCAGGTGTCGTTGGTTTATAGTCTATGAGAATATATCCATAATTACTCGATGTCGCGTCTTGAAAAGCTTCCATGAAATGTTTTGAATTTTTGGAGTACATTTGACGTGCTATGATGCTTATTTGTTGTTTATCGCGAGGGTTTTTAAATAACACAAGATAATTAGTGTTGAGACTTATTGTGCGGCTTGCTTTGCCTTGGGCGAAAAGATTCTGGACCAGATAGATGCAGCTTAAATTTCTATGATGACAGTATTTAGTAAATACATTTTGAACCTCTGAATTATTAACTGCAGAAGACATCTGATCATCAATAATTAATAAGTTGCTCTTATCGGGGGGAAAAATACTATCATCTGCTAATGAGGTCGGAATACCCTCAATAAAAGTAATTGGTCTAATCAGTAATAAATCATCGTATACTTTTTGCCAGCAGCCATATAAAAAGACGATATTATCTAACGTTTGTGTGATCAGTTGTGGTGCGTTTTGAATAATGGATTTAACAAAAAAAGTTTTTCCACAAGCAGACGGGCCAGAAATAATCATGGTAAACGGGTGCACCAAACGTGCATCAAAGCCCCCCTGCGTGTTGATGACATTGTTAATATCCATGTGGTAACGTGGAGAAATCGTTCAGAACGCGGCGTTTATCATAGACGACCTGAAGGCGTTTAACTAATGACTGATTGCTTAGCTGTAGCGATAATTTATGCCGCCTGATTCGATCAGAGGTTGTTCTAATAACATTAACTTCAGCATCCAACACATACGCTTCCACCAGGCGTAAAAGGGAATCATATGTGACAGCATTTTTATTTACACTAGTATTTAGTGTGACACCTTTACATTTCACTGACGAGCGACCTGTGTCGGTGATAAATGCATACGATTTTGGACCCGTTGATACAAAATGGGTAATGTACTCGGCTGGTTCAAGCTCGCTTGTCAATTGTCCTAAATGCTTGCCGAGTTCCGGGGTCCACTCCCCCTCCCGCGCTGTGAAAATTATTGAATCGGTATCACTATATAATGCACGCGGGCCAAGTTTATCCATAATTTCATACAGCTCCAAACGAGCATAGGCGGTGGTCATAGCTCCTAGAAAGACATTAATATCTTTTCCCTTCGGGCCTTGACCGGCTACATGTTTCCATTGCACAATAGCGATCTCATCGGTGAGGAAGCGGAATTGACTCACGATGAATTGATCACTGAACGATCCGGGTTATTAATTATCTCACATGTACATTGTTCATCTTTTAGGGCAAAACGGCCCCATAAAGTATTTAAAAGTAATTTAGATGATGAACGTAGTGCTGGATTGTGTACAATTTTTGTTTTGTCTAAAAAAACACCTTCGACTTTTTGGTAGTCGGCAATGTACGCGTCTTTCTCGGCATCCGTAGTGACGTCGGCTGGGAATCCACTCGCTTCCTGTTTACGTTTGAGAAAAGCTTTTACATACCCTTGGAATAATTCCTTTGTGCGATGTTCAAAATGCCAGACTTGAGAGATTGATATAATACGATAACCTTTCTCGATCGCTTTGTGTAACTCAAACGAAACCCATACGCCGCTGAGAGCTCTCTCGCTCTCGTTGTGGTTGCACTCATCTTTAGAGAGCCCTTCTGCGCATGTGCGACAAAGAGGGAACATCAGTTTCCCGTGTGCTCTGTAGGGGAGGACGGGATGGAACAAAGACCTAGGGGGTGCTATTACGCACTTGATGAGCCCGAAATAGGTTGAGATATCATCAAAATCCCTGGTAATAACTTTAGGATGTCCAAGAGGGTACTCTTTTGTGTTCTGTACATATGGATATAGAGAACAAAAGTCCACATAATGTATCTTTTCGTCGTTTTCAACCTTATGGTGTAATTTAAAGGCGTTTGTTCGTCCCCCATATAGGGCGTGGCGTGGGTTCAAACGCTCGGGTTGTGTGTAAGACCTCATGAATGCCAGCACGGAGGCATCCGTGTGTTTCATACGGGTCCATTCGCACTCCCATAAAACGACTACGTTCATACCATGGATAGATTCTAATGTATTTATTTTTTTCAGCGAAAGCATGGTACAAATCCCCAAACGTTGCGTTTTTGTAGGGGTGTGTGTCATTTGAAATATGACAACGATCACACCCATGGAAGAAACAGCCGGCAAATTCATATGCAGTATTAGTCTCTGGGTTGAAGCCATCTAGATAATAACCCCCGACTCTATGTTCACCATGGTTGAGAGCATGTATAATGCTAATATTCTGGCTTTGTGCCAGATAAGATAACCACTGCATAGATGCATCGCTGAATGTTCGGTTCTGACCTGTATAACAGCCGTTATAGGTGAGCGCGACGGTGTCTGGTTTTAAGAATGTGGTTTTAAAGACACCCATGCATGCGCCGGGGAGCGTGACATATCGGAGGGGGTCGACGTTGGTGGATTTGATGAACGCTTCCCTATAAAGAATACAGGCCTGACGTAACACTCGAACATCTTGTGCACAATACTTGGCCTGTTGCTTAGCAAAGTTATATATCAGGGGCTTATGATTATTATACCAGTTTAAGAACTTCTGTTTATCTGATTCGCGCATTGTAAAATACCCAAACATCTCCTTTGAGGGGATGACTCCAATATAGTTTTCATTTTCTATTGTGTTAAATTTGTATGGGAAATAGCCTTTTAATTCATCAAAACCTAAGGCTTTTGGGGTTTCGGCTAAACGCATGGGCAGAAAGCTGGCAGAGTCTATGAACCTCTGTTTTTTGTATGTGGAAAAGATGGCGGTCAGTCTGGACCCCTTAACAATGATAGAGGGAGTTAGTCCTTGAGACACCATGTGTTTTAATATTAAATATCCATCAAAACCACTACCATTATGCGCTATAAACGTGTGCTCTGCATAGCGGGGGTTGGAATAGAACTTTAGAAAATCACCGATACAATCTTTTCCATCAGCGCCACTGAAATTTCTAGCCTTGTCATTTTTAAGCGTCATAGATGATACAAAACTTGCTTCATGCATACCTTCTCCATTTATTCTTGTCTCGATGTCATAAAATATATAGTTTTCAGCGGCTTCCTTAAATGGAGTAGGTTGTATGAAGCAGGCATGGTCAGACTCTTGCGCCCCTAGTGGAACGCCACAATGATTGCATCTTGTTGAGCTGCATATGTGGGGTGAACTGGGTCTGTGCATGTGGATCGTTTTACATAGTGGGCAATATCTCTTTTTCTCGCAGGGGGAGATGGTATGCTTGTCTCGTCTCTTGTGTGCATCATAGCAGGTCTGAGATTTGCATATACGTCTGCATACATCACATTTAACAGCGGTGTTCGCCTGGGGTGGATCTATGTGTAGAGGTCCGTAACAGGCATTACAGATGTGTCTACATGTATGTGCATAAGGCTCCTGATACGCCTGGTAGCAGTAGTCGCAGACATAACTTCCCCCAATGAATGCTTTTTTATTCAGAATGAGATAATAATGTCCTTCATATAAATAAAGCCAAATTGTTTCTGGGTGGGGAACGTCTGTAGTCATAAATGGGTGTCTGCGTTTAGAAGTCTCTTTGTGGTGGAAGATAATTATCTTGCTATCAAAATGACGTTCAAAAGTTCCAATGTCGGCAAATGATACTTTATGCATATGGTCAAAACCCAGCTCAGTGTATATTTCTCGAGCTCTCTCCAATAGACTAGCGTTGTTTAAATCAGGGTTAAAATGTCTGGCAATAACCATACCGAAACAAAGATTATTTCCACAACCATTATCAGGATTATAAAGGTAATTAATCTTTCGATCAATAATATCTTTATATTGTATATCCATCAATCTAAGCCTACCGCCCCCTTGCTGATTCATTGCAACTGCGATGGTGAGAGATAGGTCCCCAGAAATCATTGACTCATCATTGCTTTGAATTGCGTCTGAGACATAGTCCAGAAATTCTGGACCAGCATTGTCTCCGACTGTGACGATAGTTTGCACATCTGCCGCTAGGCTATCACCCCCCAGCGTTACATCCATAATGCTCCCTGTAGGGACCTCGTTTGTAACTAGATCAATTAACCCTGTTAATCTCTGTCTGACCATACCAGGCACCAATTCGAGATTATCAGTGCTAATATCACGTAGATCTATATTTTGACTGTATATCCTAGCATTGTATGTATCTATATGTCTAACGTTATAATCCCTGAGAGAGATGACAGGTGGGGGTTGACTAGAGTCTGCAGACGGTGTAGTGATGCCGTCATCGTCGCGGTCTGATGACATGTCTATTTGTTGTGGTGGTGTAACGACTGTCGCGGGTGGGGGTAGTGTGTCGGCATTTGATGACGTGTCGTCGCAGTTTGATAACGCTGCTATTTGTTGTGGGGTTGTAACGACTGTCGCGGGTGTGGGTAGTGTGTCGGCATTTGATGACGCTGCTATTTGTTGTGGGGGCGTAAGCGTAACGATTGACGTTGATGACGTGGGTGGGGGTAGCGTGTCGGCATTTGATGACGTCTCGTCGCAGTCTGATAACGCGTCTATTTGTAGGGGTGTCCCCCGGGGGTCGACTGACTCTGATGACGCAGCAGCTGCGTCATTTTGGGGTTCCGCGTGTTGATGTTGTTGTGTTGGGGTAGGCAAAGCTCCACCGGTCTGCTGTACAATGCAGCTTCTCCGGGTTGGTAAATCAGCTATGTAACGTTTGATTATCCGAGTCTGTGCGTTAGCCCAGGCGCTAATGTCGTTATTATTATCCACCCCCGTAGGTAGGCCATTTTCTAAAGCATAAGCGACGCCTTGCTCACTCCAGTCTATTCTAAGGGGAGGGGCTTTATCAGAGTTGAAATATCTAGTCAATTTAGAGGGAGGTGTTCGATTATCTTCATCTGCATGTCGCCTACGCTTAGCCATATTGGCTGTTTAATTGATCTCTGTATACATGGACTTTTTTAAAATGATGGTGATGGTGATAGTGTCATTGTTCTACCTTACTGTACTTTTACAAAAAAAAAATTACACATTCCTCAATTTTTCAAGCATGGAGCATTGTATATTCTGATGTATCAAAATTGTGTTCAAATTGGCATCAGCCGATGCCATCCACCGTGTGTGTGTGCGTCTGAGTGTTCTCAATGTACGTTCAAATCTCCTTTGAGAGCGCTGCACTATCCTATAACCATTTCTTAACCGTCTATACACATTCTGTTTATCTGAGTCACAGGTACCTGAGAGTTGTTGGGTCTTCTCGCGAGGTTGATGATTAGGCGAGGGTGGGGGTATCGCGTTCTCGTCGATACACTGTGGTCTGTTGATGGAGAGGGGCGTGGGCGTATCTGAAGCTTCCACCCTCTCGTACTCGGCAATCCACTCGTTCAGTGTCTGGTCGCTGAGCTGCACATCCGTTTCCAACCACGTGGGTTGGTTGTTGATGGTGTCTTCAGCTGTTGGGGCTGTGTGGTCGCTGAGCTGCACATCCGGTTCCACCCACGTGGGTTGGTTGTTGTTGATGGAGAGGGGTGTGGGCGTGTCTGATGGTGAAGGTTGATCCCTGTACTGTGCAATCCACGCGTTCAGTGTCTGGTCGTTGGGCTGGATGGTGGCATTCAACGATGGTTCAGTTGATGTTGGTGGTGAAGGTCGATACAAGTCTGCATCGGGGGTCAGCGCTGAGCTGTTGGGGGTTGTCTCCTGGCTGTAAAATAAATAAATAAATAAATAAATAAATAGCGATGGATATAAGTCTATCTCAAAAAATACATATAGCCTATATATATATATATATATATATATATATTGATGGTTGTTATATCTGAATTATGTTTGTACTCACATATGGTCGATTAAATCTGCAAAATCATTTGGACCCAGTCCGTTGTCCTCAGCTGTGACGTTATCAGATGGATGTTGTTTGGGGGCATCCGGGGTGTATCTATGGAAGTCACGTGGTTTGCCTCTATGGCGACGGGTGTCTGTCTTCGTGGGAGGCCCTCCCAAAGATTGTGGATGAAATAACAATTCACCTGTGTGAGAACCCGTTCTATGGGGGGTAAAAAACAACATTTAAAAAAAAAAAACTGGTAGAAGTATGTTTACCACACCCATTTTTTTCTAAACAAACTCTTTATGTAAACAAACAATGTTTCATTCTCACCCTCTAGGTCTGTTAGTGATATCTCGTAGCGCAGCTCCTCGATTTAGAGAGATTCTGGTCTGATGATCATCATCTGAATATGTGACATATTCATCTGAACGCGTGGTATCCAACAATCTGGTCCCCGGGTTATATATGTAAAAAGCTGTATTGTTAATGTTTTTTGTTAATATAACATTGCATAAAAAACAGGGAAAAGGATCTTAATTATAAATATATATATATTAAATGGATAGTCTAATTAAACAATATTAATAACAAAAAATCAATTCTTACCATTGAGATCCATGGTTGTTGATGCGAGGGTCGATAGAAAATAAAAACAACAACAAGAGTGTGTGCTTGTTGTCAGTTGAGATCAAAAAAATGCTGCGCGCTGTCTCCACTGCTTGGTCTCAAGTCAAGTCAAGTCAAGTCAAATTTTATTTATATAGCACCTTTCATACACAAAGGCAATTCAAGGTGCTGGTCTCAAAAACTAACAGTGAGGTTTGTGTTTTGCGTTCAGCTGACAGGCCTGCTGCTTATAAAGGGGAGGGGTTTCCTGTCATGGAATTGCATCACGGAAGGACACGCATCACGTTTGTCACGAAGAGAGAGACGTGATGCGGAAGTCGCATTCACTGATGTTTCACAAGCTCGCCCATAACAACAGTGAGCAAAGGAGAGGAATCTGTAGACAGTGAAAATGGTCGCCGCTGTGTTACATAATGATTGCTCAAATGGGCCAAATGTATTTGCCCCGAGATAAAAAAAACGCTGCTGTTTGTCGTGAGCTGGTGGTATGGGGGGAAAATGCGGAAGTGGCCTTTGGAGGCCTTTTGAAATAATCACTTTTCACAAGAAAGTGATTTAAAAACAGAAGTGGCCTTTGCAGAACTACTGAAATAAAGCATTTTTGCTCAAAATGGCTTTAAGCACAGGGCGAAATGGAGAAATGCCCTTTGCAGAACAAGTGGAATAAAGGTTTTTCACATAAGGGTTTAAAAAACAGAAGTACCCTTTGCGGAAGTACTGAAAAAAACACTTTTACCAAAAAAGAACCCACGACCCCCTTTGATGACGTAAGGTGCCCAAAGCCACGCCCACCTAAAAAAAAACATTATTTTTTGTTTCTCTCTATGACCCACACAACATAACTACTAACCCTGACAGCTGTCAGGGCAATGGATTATAGTGCTCACTAAAACAAATTTAAACACATTTGTGAACAAAATGTGGGAGAAATAAGCCTTCTGTGTGCATAGAAAGTCTTAGATGTTTTATTTCTAAAGGAAAAAAGAGGAAATACTCAAGTAAAGTACCCTTACATAGAAAGTGTTCATAAGTAGTCTTACTTATACCTCTTACTTTCCACCTCTGCTGGCATTACAGTTTCCTGTCTGTCAGATTTCAGCAACACTTTGAGCATCAACAGGAAGAATGGTATGAGTCATTTAGGTACCTACCTGCTTCTTTTCTTCTCTTTTCTGCTTCTTCCTTTTCTTTTTTTACTGCAGGAAAATAATGATCATAAAGAATATGTTAAAGAAGCAAATATGTATCATATCACAATATGACTGAATAACTGCAATGGTATTCTTGAGGAACTCTGTTCCTCAAGAATACTAAATGCTTATAGCTAGACCACCCAAACGTCATACAGGTCTACCTGTTTGCAAGGGGCCATATATGTGTCAGACCACAGTTGGTCATGATGAATAGCACTATGATCAGGACAAGGTGTCATTTTTTCAAATGGCAACATGTCATGTGTAAAGGTAGGTTGAGATCACACGACAAAATGTAAGGAAGTCAGGAGTGCAGCTCCTCCTGTGGTAGCAGGGTGGAAATGGAACTCAAGAGAGGAAGTGCAACTTATAAGCACTAAGACAGACATAGGGACATTGTAGGACAGGTGCAACAAGAGGATCTAGGCCGGGGAATAGGACAACCTTTATAAAGCTCAACAGTCACGTGGCATCGTGATGTCACCTCGGGTTCCTGATTCATTTTTCTCAATCATGTTTCGAGAAATCCTTTATCTACAGAGTTTTAAGCCTGGAACCAAACAAAATGACCTTCCAGAGAATCATGACCATAAAACATTTGATTCATTTGCATTGAAAAAAACATTGAAAAACGGAAAAGAAGTGCTGGGTACATGTGTACATAATATCGTAAGAGTGAAGAAACTACTCATCCCATAATAACCCATTGCGGCATTTATAATATAATCAGATTAGCGGATGATTGAGCAACAGAGCGTTTCAGCCAATAAGAGAACACTCTGTGTGGCAGTGGGCCGGACCAGCGGTCTGAGCGGTCGCCATAGAGTACTGCAGCAATGAGTCCGGAAGTAACACTTTAGTTTGTCAGGGAAAAAGGCTACTGGTTTTAAAATGGGGGATTTCAGTTAAATTCATGAAATAAGGTCTGTGGTTAACAAACGTTTATGGTGGTAATTTGTGTTCAGCAGGATAATCACCACAAACGTGGACCACTTTTATGAGTTTTGAAGTGTAAATGTGTTTTTAAATCCGATTTTCAGATTTTTTAAAAAGTCATAAGGTGGTCCTCATTTGTGAATATTATCCTCCTATTAGCCTTTTTCCCCTATAAGAACCAACATGGTGGCGATTTCTGGTTAAGCCTACAAACATACATCATCCCTGCGGTACTCTATTAGAGTATTAGAATGGCTAACGTTATCGTAGATAGATACATTTTGTGCATATTAGTGAATGAAGCGGATAACAGATTTCAAAACGTGTGCCGGCGTGGAAAGAGTGTGACTTAAACTGGTTAACATAATATACTTTCAGTCACTCAGTGGTGGTTTTAGCCCTTTTAGTCAACAAGCTGTGACCTACGTTCGTAGTAGCCTAGCCAGAGAGATAACAGCCAGAGAGAGGAATTAGTGCAGGGCAGGCCACCAATCACAGATGACCATACAGCGAGCTCCACCAATCAAAGATGTCAATATTACATTGTAGAATTGTGGGTAGTGTAGTATTTCTCCATGAAATCGAATAAAAAATGTTTTAAAATAAAACAATGATGATATACAGATTTGTGGCTTCTACAGGAAGATATAACATTGTTTCACCACTAGCTTGCCCGTGGTAAGTCTACCTTGGGTGGTTATGAGAATATGACTAATAATCAAAATCTCAATGCAGAATATGAATGAGGAAATACTCTTCTGGAACCGTGATGTCACAGAACAGTCACGTGACTGTTGAGCTCTATTGCGCCATAAGGCAACTAACCCAAAATTACAAGTTACAAGTTATTCACGTTTGTGAAGATTATCATGCTGAACACAAACTCGCGTTCCTATAAAGTTTTATTAACCACAGACAGACCTTACAGTATGCATTTAAGTGAAATCCCCATTCTAAAACCCATAGGCTTTTCCACTGACGAACCAAAATGGGGCCGATTTCTGCATAAAGCCTACAAAAATACGTCATCCCTGCGGTACTCAGTGATGTCATAAATTCACTCACACACACAAAGTCGGCCAGTGATGATGTCATAGATTGTGACATCATCAGTGATGTCAGAGGCATCATCAGTGATGCACACATAGACACATAAGACACACACACATGCAGGGGTGGACTGGGATCATAATTCAGGCCGGGCATTTATACCAAGCAGGCCAGGCCAATACGGGCCGACGCGCCGCTTGAAGCCCAATTTGGGTCGTTTGAAGCTGATTTAGTGAATATAATGCTAACGCGATGATACATGTTACCTATTTGTTCACTAGAAACGTCAACATTGCCTAGATAACTGCAAGTATAATATGAAGAAGTAAAACCAAAAACATGCCTCTGTACAAACGCTTCACAGCAAACTTTATTTAAGGAAGAGTGATCAGATCGTGCATACTGCGTTATTCTCCACAGTTTCTGAAGAATTAGGCCAACAATGCTTTTAGTCTCTATAGCCAAGTGTTGAGCAATGCAAAACTCAAGGCTCCAACACAAGAGTCCAGAAATGAGCAGTGGCCTGCCTGGCCTGCTGTTCAGTGAGGGGCCTGACTGCGGGCACAAAAAAAAGAAATTGCAGGCCAGGCCAGGCCAGGCCACCGGGCATTTGCCCGACATGCCCAATTATGCAGTCCGCGCCTGCACACATGCGTGCGTGCGCAGTCTGCGCACACACACTCACACACACACATAGACACAAGAGACAGACAGGCACACACATGCACACACAAACACAAGAGACAGACACACACTGATGACATCAGTGATGATGTCATCACACACACACACGCACGCACACACACACACACACACACACACACACACACACACACACACACACACACACACAAGAGACAGACACACACTGATGACATAATGGCCATAGGTGTCACCAAGAGAACAAAAGTTAAATCTTAGAGATGTAACATGTAATGTGTTGTTAAAGTGAGGTAACTCACTGGGGATGAGCGGGTTGCTGATGGGTTGGCTGACCTCCTCACTGACTGGGTTCTCCACCTTACAGCTGAACAGCGTATAGTTCAAATCCACCTATAAATCAGTGAAATAGAATTAGCTCAAAGTTCACAAACCAATCACAGTTTAATTTGAATACTGTTTACTTGATGTCTTCACCCTTTGGTTAAAGGAGATGTGAGGCTCAGCTGCAGAGCAGTTCCCTGAAGCTGGAAGGAGTTCAGTGTCTTGCTCAAGGACACTCCAGCAGCTTAAAGCATCAAGAAACGTAAAGGTTTGACTTCCGGTGTGCGGCACGGCTGTGAACTGTGTACAGGTGTTCTGTTTCTCTTTTTGTTTTATGTTGAATGTTGTCTAATATGTTTATGTACAAGTGGTGGATTCTTTGTCCTCTGCTATGGGGACTGTGGTTGCAAGTGCAACAGACACGCTGGAATATGGATTGGCGTGTGGACACAGACTGTCGACTGTGGGGTATTCGCCCTGCATGCGCTCGTATACAGCAGAGAAACCTTGCTTGAAGCAAGATATTCTGCAACTCAGGGGACTGACTGCACGGGACTGTGGTCCATGCTGACACCGGGGCTCCTATCCACATCCCACCAGAGTCGATAAGACCAGGCCGGTGAAAGAAACGAGGAAGGATTGGTGGAGACGACTGTGAGCAAGGCACACAAGGCCACCACTTCCATCTGTGATCCTCACAAACCTGCGGTCAATAAACAACAAAATGGACGAGATCCGCGCTTATACGAGGTACTGTTCAGACTTCAGAGAGGCATCATTGCTGTGCTACACGGAAACTTACACTCTGCAATACCGGACTCTGCCTGTAAAATAGACGGCTTTACTTTGGTGAAAGCAGACAGAGAAATCAGCTCCTGTAAAAGCAGGGGCGGCAGGATCTGTGTATATATATTAATGATCGGTGGTGCCGTCAGTACACCGTGAACAGCAGGTTTTGTGATAAAGACGTTGAGATCTTGTACCTGACTTTGAGACCCTTCTATTTGCAGAGGGAATTTGGATGCGTGCTGCTGTTTGTTGTCTACACACCTCCCAGTGGCAACGCGACGCGAGCAGCAGCTACTGTTGAACATGCTGCAGCAACAACATCCAGAGCCCCAGCAATTGTGGTTGGAGACATGAACCAATGCAAACTGGACATAACAATGCCAGGATTTAAGCAGTATGTGAAGGGTGAAACAAGGAAGAATAAACTTTTGGATAAATGCTTTGTAAACGTGGAAGGAGCATATAGGATAAGACCACCAATAGCTAACTCATAGTGGTCCATCTTGTACCAACTTATAAACTGAAGAGCAACAAACCAGAGAGAAAAATAATCAGAGTGTGGTCACCTGACAGTATATAGAAGAACTAAAGGCATGACTGTACTATGTGGGAGGAGTTTCATCATGACTACTTGGATGAGACATCTCCAGTAAGAACAGACTACATAGACCTTTGTGTACAGTCAGTGATACCAACCAAGGAGAGAAAAATATATCCAAATAACAAGATGTACATAACGGTGTAAAGCATTATACATTTGAGGAAAATTGCCTTCAGGAACAAGGACATAGGAGAAGTAAAGCGTATAGAGAAAGATTTAAAGTGGAAGCTGTGAGATGCAAAGAGGGCACATAAGCTACAACTACAAAAGGTTTTTAAAAGCAAAAATACCAAACAGTTATGGGACACCATGAAAAGCATGACTGGACTGTCAACCACCCGGAAAGCATTGGTGGCAGATACTGAGGCCGATTTTGCAAATCAGTTGAACAGTTTATTCGCTAGGTTTGATAAAGGGAACAATTCAGATCATGCTGTGGGAACATCATCAGCTCAGTCCTACCTGTGCAGTCTGATATAATTGATGTTTCAGTTGAGCAGGTGAGGAACACTTTTAGATATTTGAATCAGAGGAAAGCCACAGGACCAGATCATCTTAGTGCCTTTATTCTGAAAACGTTTGCAGCTCAGCTTCCACCCGTGTGGCAGCCTATTCTTCAGTGTTCCATGGACACTCATATAATTCCTACAAAGTGGAAGACTTCACATATAACACCTCTTCCAAAGAAGAAAACGTGTCCTAAGGAACCTGGTGATTATCGTCCTGTGGCTTTAACTCCTATTGTTATGAAAGCCTTGGATTTTTTGTTAGTTTTAATCCACATTTGATTAATTGGTACCACTCATTTCTCACAAATACAGTACAGGTGGTTAAAGTCAACCAGACTTTTTTCACTTCCATTCTCACTAACATACTAGGATCACCACGAAAATGAATATGTGAAGCAAGCTGAACAAATCATTCTGTTTATTCCTGTAAAGTCATGCATTGTTTAGTCCCCTGATATTACAAGTGGACATGAACTAACTCACACAGGGGTCATCCCTATGTTCCCCGGGTCCTATGTTCCCCGTTTTTAACACTCTCCGTAACATTTGGGGTGTCTATCCGCTATGCCGACCACCCGCAATGCCGACCTTAGGTTTAGGCGTGAGGGGTGGGAGAGGTTAGGTTTTGGGTTAGGGTCTGGGGGAGGTTAGGAAGGGTTCTATGTTCCCCGGTCCCACAGAAACGGGGAACATAGGACCCGGGGAATATAGGTACGCTCCCCTCACACATGGAGTTGGACCAACACTCCGTCGCTACTGTACCTTTGTAATGATTTGCTCTCTGGGTGACTCAATCTTCTTCGTCTTGTCTTTCCACCAGGTGTAACTGACTAGTTCAGCATCTGTGATGATTGCGTTACACCAGAGAGTACAGGAGGACAAATCAGGTTCACAGCTTGTAGAGATGGTGGGTTTAGAGACAGGAGCTGTTGTTGATGGAGAGAAGAGGAGAAAAAGGCTGTTGCAGTCAGGATCAATCACATGCACTTTTTTTTCTTGATTTCTCTGTCTCAATGCAGACAGCTAGAAAGAGAGACAGACAGTGAGACTCGCATACTGTTTTTCCACATAAGCCTAATGTGCACTTGACATGAACAAACTTGTAACATTATGTGACATGAAGGGGGGATTTGGGCAATGTAAAATGGCAGAGCTGTGGGTAAACACAATTTTGCTCACACTCTCTCACTCACACACACACACACACACACACACACACACACACACACACACACACACACACACACACACACACACACACACTTTGCATTCTCATTATAGGTTAAGTTCGTCACAGAATACAAAACACTACACACAAACCCATATTTACCTCTTGTACATCACAAAAGTCCAACCATAGTTTAATAGTATACAGCTCGTCCACTTGGCAAGTGTACCTAAGGGGGTGGCCACACTGATCCGTGGTGTCTGTCCGTCTGCATTCATTTCTCTGTTCACTTCCATTCATTTTAAAGACAGATGTCCGTCTGTCTGTCCAGCACTGATGAAGCGAACGTATCCAGCAAATTTGCATACGTTTTGATGGACAGAAAAGTTCAAGAGGGCTGAACTTTTTCTGCATGGATGTATCGGATGGACGGATAGTCGCCGTTCCTTTAACCAATCAGAGTCGAGGAGGCATTCTCAGAGTGGAAATGGCTGAGCGGGGCCATGGCCGTAACTAGCTATGAGGACGGGGAGGTCCGGACCTCCCCTAATATTTCAGAGGGGAAAAAAAAATTTTTTTTTTAATAAAACAATCTGCATGGAAAAGCATGAAAAACACGGGATCGCTTTTATTTTGAAACGAAAGGCAGGTCAGGCAGGAAGTCATCTGACGCCGCGTCCGCGGTAACTTGATTCCGAGAGAGCAGCAGCATGGTGGTGAGTGATGACTGTCTGTCTGCCTGGCGAGATAATTGAAGGTGAGCGAGCTGCGAGACAGTGAGCGAGTGAACGACAGACAGTGAGTGACACTGACAGATTTTTTCGCAACAACCAAGAAAGTAAGTGTCTAGTCTGTCTCTTAAGTAATGTTACCTGTGTAACACGTTGGGATGCTACTGGCTAATCATGCATGATGCCAATTGCCAAGCTCCCGAAGTCAGGTATGCAGGTGGCTATATGCATGGTTTCAGTTTCATGACCCAATAAGTAACAAAAAGAGGTGGTGTAAAGTTAAAAACAACATCATATATTTTATTTTATTTTTCAATCGTTCCTATCAGGAATAAATAAATGTCCCTCTGTATGTTTTTTTTATTATCGATGATGACTTTGTGTGTTGTGTACGGCTTGGGTTGTGTACCTGTGTTTGTAGGTGTCATTTTGATATGAATTTGGCTAAAACAGTTTGTGTTTGTTAGTTACAATTATGTTGACAGGAGAGCTGAGCAGGTGGTGACATGAAAGAGAATATACTGAATAATGACATCACAACAGTATAATCCTAATGTTGATTTAAAATGATATATTACTCTAAATATGGCTAAAAAAGGGGGGAAAAAAACTCAAATTTTGCCCTGAGCGGGGCAGCTCTATAACTTAATGTTATTTTACTGTTATAAATATCAACAACTATCCAACAGATATCAAAGCCGGTGGGCTTCATGGAAACAGCATGACTCGAACTGGCCGACCACTACATCAATCTGGTCATTCAGTGGTATTTATTGCCACATAAGTAACGTAGCGCATAAAGCTAACAGCTAGCTAAACCCAGATTTATTCTTCTGCTGGTTTATAGGCGGGTCACTGACACCTTCAAGGTGCTTACCGCCACCTGCTGTACAAGTAGGTTACTTGTACCTCCTCATAGATCTATCCATTTTATAATTCTGGCCATTTTCTGACTGATCAGTTTGGCCACACCTTAAATCTTCTTCTTTGCGTTTATTGTCGGATCACAAACCAACGCAGTGCATCTTTAGTCCCTTTTACACAGCCTGTGAAAGCCGAGATCATTGTGGGATTATTACGCCTCGCCTCCTGTGTAAAAGTCACAGGGACGGAATAGTGAGTCATTTTGTTACGCCTTTCGTTCCTCCAATGGAGGTAGTATCAGCCCCGATACGCCACGGTAAGACGGGGATCTCAGCTCATTCATAAAAAAATGACAGGAGGACTGAGGGAAAACCACCTCCAGATTGAAGTTCTACTAAGTTAACCAAAGGATATATTGTGTGTATTTAAGAGCCACTTGAAACCGTTAATTACGTTCTTCATAATCGTCAATATTCACAACATCTTGCACTGCTTATGAACATTGCACATCGGGAAAACTACAACTCACCCTAGCGCAGTGGCGTGTGTTCATGCAGGCTAAATATAGTCCATTTAACTGGAGGAAGCCTTTGCGTTCAACAAAGTTGAGTAGAAGCCTCTTGCACAGTCATACATTGTCATATGAGCTGCGTTATCTTGTGTGGCTAACACGTTAGCTTGTCTGGCTAAAACACATTTGCAATGCTGTAGCACGTACCAGGTCCTGCTATCCTGGCATCCACATGCCTGTGGACGCCACGACGCCTGTCGAGTTGTTAACGTTATATGCGTTTTATCTGACACAGCCTACACACAACCATATTTTCATTTACTGGATCAAAATAATGCCGAAATGCGCTGGTTTTAATTGACATCTCCCTTTCCGCTCCTTTGACAACTAACGTTACAGCCAATGGTCCACTCTCACTAACACATGCCTGGTTTGTTTACATCCGGGCATTAGAGGAGGGGGGTACAGTCTACAAGCCTCATTTACTTCGGTAAAGTTGGAAATATATTAACGGATTCGCACTTCCCGGATCAGTAGCTCATAAACAAAGCATTTGTACTGCACACACGATGCCTCTTTCCCATCTTAGTAAGGTAGACAACGAGCTACAACCTCATTTTCACCTAAATGAGCGATCCTCCGAGCTGGACAAATAACATTGGTCTCTATGTTCTGCGGGCGGTGAGGTGAGTGCTTAGGGACCTTATACAAAGTACAAAACAGATTACAAAAATATTCAATAAATTCACTGTTGTACAGTGTAGCTTCACCAAAATCATGTCACACAGCAATGACCTCCTGCTGGTTATACTACACCACTAAGTTTGGAAACATATAATTTTGCATAATCATGGTGAATTTCTATTGGAGAGATCATTCAATAACTTCACTCTCATACAATGTAGTGTCACCAAAATCATGTCACACATCAATGACCTCCTGCTGGTTATACTACACCACTACGTTTGAAAAAATATGATTTTGCATAATTCTGGTGAATTTCTATTGGGAAAATCATTCAATAACTTCGCTGCCATACAGTGTAGTGTCACCAAAATCATCAAATCAAATTTTTACGGTTTTTGACCACTCAGGGATTGATGAAAATGCTCAGAATTCATGCATTTTTCGTTGATTGGCAAGCAATTAGGTTCTGGAAATTGTTCAAAACCCTCCTTATTGTCAATATACATAGGAAGGCCATACATCCCATGAATGCCCGAGGTACTCTAGTTTGTAGTTATAGTTTCATGAGGCTGTGATTCTCCTCCTAGAAGTCACAATAGGTCTATGGAGACTAACATCATCACACATGAATACAATTGAATACACAAGAGTCTCCGCTTTCCAGTCATACCTAAATTATGCAATTCCAAGACGGTTTAGAGACCCCAGTATGCAGAAATATTAAAAATAGGCAAAAAATATAATTTATACTGCATGCAAAAAAAACTGCATGCAAAAAAACTGCATGCTTTTTGCCAAAAGCTGCATGTGATTAGCATAAAGTGGGGATATCTGTAAATGGGAGACTCGTGGGTACCCATGGAACCATTCTCATTCAGATATCTTGAGGTGAGAGGTCAAAGCAAGGTTTCCCTTGCCAAAATCTTGACTAACTTTGGAGCACGATTTAGCCCCCTTCCCGACAAGCTAGCATGACAGGGGGTACCAATGAATGCCTTATGTCAGTGATTCCCAAACTAGTGGGCTGTGGAGGTACTGCAGGTGGGCCGCAAGTGGTCTGCCAACATATCTGAATGAAAATTGGCTCAATGGGTACCCACAAGTCTGCCCTTTACAGATAAGGAGCATTTTTCACAGCCTAAATAGCATTAATAGCTTGTGGATTGATTTATTCTGTTGTTGCTCATCACATTTTGTTTCAACAAATGTGTTTATACATGCAAATATTTTTGATGAGTAAGGGAGATAAAATGTTTGGCAATCTGCTTTTGGGTATTTTGCCTCAATTTTTGTATGTGGATGGATTATTAATTTCCCTTATGACCAAGTTCACATGCTCTGTTAATGAAATAAAAATATATAGGGAAATACATCATCTTAGTCGTGTGTGCTGATCAGAGTTGTGAAGGGTTGGGTGGGCCCCTGAAGATTTTCAGATTTGAAAGTGGGCCATGGCATTCTTAACTTTGAGAATCCCTGCCTTAGCTCTTTTAGTTTCATATGATACCAGTTTTCTTACACTATCTTTAAAAGTGAACCTGCTACACCCTCTGAAAAACAGTAATGTCGGCTGACATCCACGATTTTTGCTGTTAAAATGGTTGTCCCTATAGAGATTTCACCATTGCCCTTGGTTAAAACCAAGTGGTGAATTCAGGGGAAAACAAGACACAAGTCCACATCACCCACTTAAAAAAATAAAACACTTACAGATGACTTTGAGTTGAATCTGTCTGTCCACGTCGACGTTGTTGATCCCTACTTTGTACAATCCACTGTCTCCTCTGGTCAATCCTCTGATCATCATCTCTCCAGTTGAAGTGTTCAGGTCACCACGATCTTCAAATATGCAATAACATAGTTAGGGGTAGCTAGCTATTTCTGTATTTTTCAACCTGCATCATACATCCCTTTTTTCATATTTGTTTATGTATACTGTAACTAAGTCATGTGAGCAGACATTTTTGAAATTGGTCCAGTATTGACCTAGATCGCTTTTCCCACAAGATAATGTAAAGATGATCTTGCTGAACACAAACTTCACTGTTTCATACACTTTTCTTAACCACAGATGTGAAGTTCACACCATACGCCGAATCAACGCTCAACCTACACTGAACACACAAGCCGTTCACATCAGCCGCGCGCATGCCTTGCTCAAGCCTTGCTCATGCAATTGTTTAGAATTTAGTCCTATTTTCCAAGCGTAATTGGCCGCAATGCTCAACCTAAGCTCAACCTACGCTGAACCCACAAGTTTCATTTAGGCGTCCTTGTTAACAGGCGAAGCCGTTCACACCACACACGCGCCACGCTTGGAAAATAGGACTGAATCCTGAACGATCGCGTGAGCAAGACGTGAGCAAGACTTGAGCATGGCATGAGTGTGACATGCATGTGGCTGGTGTGAACGGCTTCGCCTGTTAACAAGGACACCTAAATGAAACTTGTGGGTTCAGCGTAGGTTCAGCTTAGGTTGAGCTTAGGTTGAGCGTTGCTTCAGCGTCCTGTGTGAACGGACACTAATGCGTGAAGCTTGAAGCTGCCATGCATGAAGTAAATGGAGGGGGCCGGTGGAGCAGCTCCGAGCCCGGCACTGAGGAAAGGAGAGTGTCTGGTGTGAACGGAGGCGTGAGCTCACGTTCAGCGTGAGTCAAGCATCAACAAAGGTTTAGACTAATGTCAATCATGAAGGTTACCTCTGCAGCCAATGCCCTGCTCATCCACATCACACCATACTTTGTTATTCACACCCCCTTTCATTTATAGCCTGCTTTTCCCATCCATTCACAGTCACCCACGCTTATCCCCTCTAGTAATAGCCAATCAGCTGAAGCCAATCCCTTTCCCTTGCTTTTCTGCTGAGCCAATCACGGTTGAGTGTATTTGAAGTTATTGTTTTTACTCTGTTGTTAGGCTAACCACATTTGTGTTGTCGCCACAGTTGGCCGTGATTGCCTTGAAGCACTTGTTTTACCCCACCTCCTCCCCTCCCACCACCGTCATGACTCCTGAAGAATTCTCTATGGGGGAATTTTCTAAATTATGCACTGCTGATGCCCTCCTCTCACTATCTCAGGAGGGGCAGAGTCAGGGAGTCATATGCCAAACCTTAAAATGTTTATTGTATCATTAAAGTGTATTTGAACCTTCTTACTAGTCTCTCATGATTTAACTTATTTCATGCATTCAACCGAGATCCCCACGCAAAAATCTCATTGTCTTTTACACCTACGAACCAGGAAGTGCCGTGACTTCTGGGTAAGTCTACTACAAAAATACATCATCCCTGCAGTACTCTATGGTCCCTTTTCCCTAGCCCCCACCACTGTGGGTGGGTGGTGGGTGGTGGGAGGAGTGACTAGAGCCTAGTCACTTCTCCTACCCACCACTGTGGGTGGGTGGTGGGTGGTGGGAGGAGGAGTGACTAGGCTCTAGCCACTTCTCCTACCCACCACTGTGGGTGGGTGGTGGGTGGTGGGAGGAGGAGTGACTAGGCTCTAGCCACTTCTCCTCCCACCACTGTGGGTGGGGTGTGGGTGGTGGGAGGAGGAGTGACTAAGCCCTAGCCACTTCTCCTACCCACCCCTCGAATCAAGGCTCTCTACAACTTTTCTATCCCTAGCTATGGCCCCTTATACCTACCCCCCCCCCCCCTTCCTTGATGGAACGGATGGACGTGAGGTCACAGTGACCTTGAACTTTGACCACCAAAATCCACTCAGTTCCTCCTTGATTCCAAGAGGATGTTTGAGCCAAATTGGAAGAAATTCCGTCAAGGCGTTCCTGAGATATTGCATTAACGAGCAAGGAATGGATGTACATACAGACAGACGTACGTACAACCTGAAAACATCATGCATCCGGCCATGGCCATCACCGGCGCAGGCATAAAAACCACAGCACCATTCAGCCTACATCTGAGAGAACAACTTGTCCCTCCCTCCCCCTGTTAAATCTGAGCTTAAATCACCCTGTGTCTCAGTTTACCTCTGAATTGACGGTAGGGATATATCGGCTGATTCGGCCCATTCCACAGCATGGCGACGTCAGATCCATGGTCCCACGTTACGGAAGTAATGGAGCCAATCACAGAGGACAAGTCTGGCTTGAGGACAACACTGCCGTCTAGTTTCCCGTAGAGTGTTTCTTCTGCAAAGACAAAACCAATGGAAGCTGTGAGATTTCAAATGTGAGCGTGTGTTTTGGCAGTGTCAGAGGGGGCGGAGCAGGTGTCAGAGGGGGCGGAGCAGGTGTCAGAGGGGGCGGAGCAGAACTAGTGACGTTAAAACAGGTTCACTTGCATTGGAAAAGTGAAGTCATCTCAACACATTGTAGATATTTCAAGGTATTAAAAAAATGATTTAATACTACTAATACATAATGTTATTTTGATACATAATACATCAGTATTTCTTAAATGTTTTGTGGTTTTCTGTTATGTTCTACTGTTTTCTATTTCCCTGTGAGTTATTGTCCTTTCCAGTACTTGACTATTGAATGAAGTTGTGCTGTACCACTTCATCTCTGGTCTGAGCCTCCTAGCTACCTGCTGGTTTACTGCCTGTAGACCACTTCATCTCTGGTCTGAGCCTCCTACAGGAGGCTACCTGCTGGTTTACTGCCTGTAGACCACTTAATCTCTGGTCTGAGCCTCCTACAGTAGGCTACCTGCTGGTTTACTGCCTGTAGACCACTTCATCTCTGGTCTGAGCCCTCGATCCTACAGTAGGCTACCTGCTGGTTTACTGTCTGTAGACCACGTCATCTCTGGTCTGAGCCTCCTACAGTAGACTACCTGCTGGTTTACTGTCTGTAGAACACTTCATCTCTGGTCTGAGCCTCCTACAGTAGGCTACCTGCTGGTTTACTGTCTGTAGACCACTTCATCTCTGGTCTGAGCCTCCTACAGTAGGCTACCTGCTGGTTTACTGTCTGTAGAACACTTCATCTCTGGTCTGAGCCTCCTACAGTAGACTACCTGCTGGTTTACTGTCTGTAGACCACTTCATCTCTGGTCTGAGCCTCCTATAGGAGGCTACCTGCTGGTTTACTGTCTGTAGGACTTCAGACCAGCTGTGGCAGGAACAGGAAAATGGACAATTATTAGGCTAAACTGCCACACTTCATATTGCATTCACCTGGAGGGAAATAGCCTTTTTTTAATGTATTACTTTTCTCATAATTCATACTAAATGATGAGGATGTGTACATGTAGAGGCACATTTCACGTGCACACTGGTGACCTATGAGTGTGTGAGGGGCAATTTAACAACGTGCATGATTTTTAGTTGTGAGAAGTGCCTGACTGTGTCTTGAGTCACATGGACCAGCTTGAACACATTTCAGATGCAGAACCTGGAACAGTCTCAAATATGTTTGCAATGCTTTTGGAACATTGTTTGGTTGCAGTAACAGATTAGGTCACTGGGTGGTGCTGCTTGTTTATACTGAGACTGTGTTACAGCAACAGGTTGAGTCAGTAATTCATGCATTTGACCACAAAATGCAACCCAGTCTCCATTTATTTTTAAAGTAGAAACATTTGTCCACAGCATAAAAACATTTCTATTTCACAATTTCGACTCTAAAATTGTTAAATGGAAAAGGGTTTTTGTGTGGATTTTTGGTTAGGTTTAAGGTTAGGGTCTGGATTACGGTTAGGGTTAGAGGGTCTGAGGTGGTCGGGTCAGGGGGGGTCGAGGACCCCTCCCCCACGCCCCACGCCTAACCCTAAAACCTAACCTCTCCCACCCCTCTCGAAACTCCCACCCCTCTAAAAACGGGAGCGTGTCTATGTTCCCACAGCCATATATGTTCCCACAGCCATATACAGTATGTTCCCACAGCCCTATGTTCCCACAGCCATATATATTCCCACAGCCCTATGTTCCCACAGCCATATATATTCCCACAGCCCTATGTTCCCACAGCCCTATGTTCCCACAGCCCTATGTTCCCACAGCCCTATGTTCCCACAGCCCTATGTTCCCACAGCCATATATATTCCCACAGCCCTATGTTCCCACAGCCCTATGTTCCCACAGCCCTATGTTCCCACAGCCCTATGTTCCCACAGCCATACGTTCCCACAGCCCTATGTTCCCACATCCGTATTTTCCCACAGCCCTATGTTCCCATCTATTTCTATTCCCATCTATTTTAAATAGATGTTAAATAGGCAGTGGATTTACATGAATTTACAGTCGGAGTTAAATAAGAGTTTACATTGAATGTACATGAAATTTACAGGCTAAGTTAAATAGGCATTAATGTGCAGGGAATTTACATGAATTTACAGTCCCAGTTAGACAGGCATTAAATTAGATACAGTATGAGTTCAATATTTTTTTTGGGGGGGTTCAGTTGAATTTAGGAGGAGGTAGTGAGTTTGTGTGTGTGTGTGGGGGGGGGGGGGGGCGTTGTTGGTGAGGTCCTTGGCGGAAGGGGTTTCCGGGCCTAGTTGGTGAGGCTGATGGCGGTTGGGAAGAAGCTGGTCTTGTGGCGGGTGGTTCTGGTCTTGGCAGACCTCAGTCTCTTGCCGTGGGGGAGTGTCTTAAAGAGTTTGTGGCCAGGGTGGTGGGAGGGGTCAGCCATGAGCTTGCGAGACCGCTTCAGTGTCCTGGCTGCATGCAGGTCCTGGAGGGATGGCAGGTTGCATCTGACTCCAAGTCTAGGTTGCACAAGATCTACCCCTCTGTCTCACCACTATGTGATAGGTGTCAGGTGTTGAGGGTATACTATCCCATGCTTTTTGGTTTTGCCCTTCGCTATCTGGATTCTGGGCCAAAATATTTGATACTGTAAGGCCTCTAAAATAACTTGTCAGTCGGAGGCAGAACTCGCCATCTTCGGCTGCTCAGAATCCTCTCTGCTCCTCCCTAATGCTGTGCAACAGTCTCTGATGCAGGGGATGACTGTCGCCAAGAGACTCATTCTGAAGGAGTGGAAGTCCCCCTCTCCACCTTCTTTTCAGCTGTGGCTGACGGACATGGTCTCGGTTATACGTTCCTGAGGACGAATTCGCTTAGGAAATTCTCAATCATTTGGGACCAGTTTCTGGCCTACTTAGACGAGGTTAGGAGCGGCAGGTGATTTGCCCGGCTGACTTTTTATGGAGCCCTTCCGTGGGATCCCACACACTCTGACAAGCACACAAGCAGTTGATGCGGCTGCTTAGTGGCAACATTGGAATGTATGTTTTAGTTTTTTGTCTGAGCCTGTTTGTTCCCTATGTTCTGAAAATTGTAAAAAAAAAAAAAAAGCTTGAAAACGGTGTATTTATTTCCCAGGTGAATTCAATACGCTTCCATACAGTTTATAACCTTTATGTCAAATCAATCCAAACTCACGGGACTTTCGGCTCTCTGCAGCCAGCAGGCAGGCCCACATCAACCAAGTCAGAATGACAGGAGGCGACATCCTCTTCTCTGGAACCTAAATAGCAGACAGTATATCACAGTATATATTACAGTATATCACAGTATATATTACAGTATATCACAGTATATTTAAGCAATATCACATGAGAGGGAGTGCGGTTGTTGGCTAATATTGGCACTGCTGTGATTCGGTCGTAGGCACGAGGCCGCAGGCCGAGTGCCGAAGATAATCACAGCAGTGCCAATATTAGACAACAACAGCACGACCTCGAGTGTGATATTGCTTTTATACAACAGTTCTATTAAACAAAGCTGATTAAAAAAATGACAAAAAGCTGAGAAAATATATGATTTCTGTATTTATTCCTCCGCCAACAAAAATAGTCCCCTCAGCTTTCTGCTTTACTGAAAATGTAGCCTAATCAGCCTAATTAACTGCAGGCTGTCTACTTTACTACTGTCTACTCTACAGCTGTGAAGCGTTTTGTTGATTAGGGCAGCTGTGAAGCGGAGTGATCTACACACAGTGAAGCGCCAGTGCATTATCATGAAATAACGACACTCGTAGGATCCCTCTTGTCCAATCAAATTGCTCGTCCGGAACTACCTGTTGTATAAATTACAGTATATCACAGTATATGTAAGGGATAATGTATTGTGAGCCGGTGATTACTGGTGAAATAATGACCGACAGGTGAATGATTGAGCCCGACGCGCAGCGGAGGGCTTAATCATTCACCTGAAGGTCATTATTTCCAGTAATCACCGGCTCACTATACATTATCCCGCTTAGAACATGGCCTACAACTAAATTATTTCAGTAATCTGACAAAAATAATTATTCAAATAGATTTTTTAATAGCGTTTTCAACGACAAAGCGGTTTCATTCGTAATTGGCACACAAGACACCACAGCTGCAACTGGTTGGCCTAATTAGTAGTGTCTGCAGACAAAATGCTCTTATCAACTGATTAATCCAGGTGTGGCAGAGCAGCGGTCGGTTGTCGAGAAATAATGACCGGTGAATCTTGTTGATTGACCAATCAGAATCGAGTATTCAAGAGAGCCGTGTTCTAAATTACATTATAAAACGGCTCTCTCAAATCAAGCAATCTGATTGGTTCACAGCCATTGTATAAATCCCGTAACCCACACCAATAACCCATGGCCATGGGTTATGAGTTGCCATGGCAACTCTCTTACTAAAAGGCTTTGGTTACCTCAAATGACAATGTAGAAAAAACAAATGGCGGAGACAGCTGTCAGATCCTTGTGAATCGATCTTCGCTTATAACTTTACTAATACTTCGCAGAAAATTATGTTTTGTACAAGAATAGACGCGGGCTAATGTCTTCTTTGCAAAAAAAAGGCTGTTAACCCCGCATTTAACCCCGCATTTAACCCCGTAACGTTAGTTGGTGTCGGGCTTTGCAGAAAGCTCTCAGCTTCTCAGCAAGCGCTGAGAATGCAGCGCTGCGCTCGAGCTGCGTGTCGGGCTTTCCAGAAAGCTCTCAGCTTCTCAGCAAGCGCCAGGATTGGCCAATGTCAACTTCAGTCTCCAGAACGATCCAATCAAATCACCCGCACGTTCTTGCGGTCCCGCCTTACAGTAGTGTTTCAACTGACTCTACCAGAATGCCATGCCAGTCGGACTTATAGTATTATTATTATTATTATATTATCATACTTGGAAACCGTTTTATAAAAGCAATATAGCACTCGAGCTACGTGTGTTGTGGCATATATCCCGCTGCTCAGCAGTTATCCCACTCGGCCTGCGGCCTCGTGGGATAACAGCTGATCAGCGGGATATATTTGCCACAACACACTGGCTCTCATGCTATATTGCTTAAGTATATCACAGTATATATTACAGTATATATATCACAGTATAAATTACAGTATATCACAGTATATATTACAGTATATCACAGTATATATTACAGTATATCACAGTATATATTACAGTATATCACTGTATATATTACAGTATGTCACAGTATATTTTACAGTATATCACAGTATATATTACAGTATATCACAGTATGTATTACAGTATGTCACAGTATATATTACAGTATATCACAGTATATATTACAGTATATCACAGTATATATTACAGTATATCACAGTATATATTACAGTATATCACAGTATATATTACAGTATATCACAGTATATATTACAGTATATCACAGTATATATTACAGTATATCACTGTATATATTACAGTATATATCACTGTATATATTACAGTATATCACAGTATATATTACAGTATATCACAGTATATATTACAGTATATATCACTGTATATATTACAGTATATCACAATATATATTACAGTATGTCACAGTATATATTACAGTATGTCACAGTATATATTACAGTATATCACAGTATATATTACAGTATATCACAGTATATATTACAGTATATCACAGTATATATTACAGTATATATATCACAATATATATTACAGTATATCACAGTATATATTACAGTATGTCACAGTATATATTACAGTATATCACAGTATATATTACAGTATATCACAGTATAAATTACAGTATATCACAGTATATATTACAGTATATCACAGTATATATTACAGTATATCACAGTATATATTACAGTATATCACAGTATATATTACAGTATATCACTGTATATATTACAGTATATCACAGTATATATCACTGTATATATTACAGTATATCACAGTATAAATTACAGTATATCACAGTATATATTACAGTATATCACAGTATATATTACAGTATATATATCACAGTATATATTACAGTATATATATCACAGTATATATTACAGTATATCACAGTATATATTACAGTATATCACTGTATATATTACAGTATATCACAGTATATATTACAGTATATATCACTGTATATATTACAGTATATCATAGTATATATTACAGTATATCACTGTATATATTACAGTATATATTACAGTATATATATCACAGTATATATTACAGTATATCACAGTATATATTACAGTATATCACTGTATATATTACAGTATATCACAGTATATATTACAGTATATATCACTGTATATATTACAGTATATCACAGTATATATTACAGTATATCACTGTATATATTACAGTATATCACAGTATATATTACAGTATATATCACTGTATATATTACAGTATATCACAGTATATCACAGTATAAATTACAGTATATCACAGTATATATTACAGTATATCACAGTATATATTACAGTATATATATCACAGTATATATTACAGTATATATATCACAGTATATATTACAGTATATCACAGTATATATTACAGTATATCACTGTATATATTACAGTATATCACAGTATATATTACAGTATATATCACTGTATATATTACAGTATATCACAGTATAAATTACAGTATATCACAGTATATATTACAGTATATCACAGTATATATTACAGTATATATATCACAGTATATATTACAGTATATCACAGTATATATTACAGTATATCACTGTATATATTACAGTATATCACAGTATATATTACAGTATATATCACTGTATATATTACAGTATATCATAGTATATATTACAGTATATCACTAGTGCTGCACGATTTGGGGAAAAGGTGCGATTAGCGATTAGGGTGGACAATATTGCGATTGCGATTGTGATTGCGATATAATAAACAAGAGTTTTTTTTTTACCTTTATTTATACAGGGGGAGTCTCACTGAGAGCAATGCTCTCTTTTTCAGGAGTGCCCTGTTCACATTCACACACACATTCATACCTGGAAGCTGACCAGTACAACCACAGTCTGATCTGCTGGCCACTGATCAGCTCCACTGGAGCAGTTGGGGTTAAGGCCTTGCTGAAGGGCACCTCAGTGGTGGTAATGAGGGAGGGGCAAGCGCTGCCTTTTCACTTTCCCCACCCAGATTTATCCTGCCGGTCCCGGGGATTGAAGCTCGCTTCTCTAACCGTTGGGCCACCACTGCCACTAGGTATCTAGGGATGTGCCGGCATGAGTTTTTGACGGTATGATAACCTTGGACAAAAATACCACGGTTTCACATATCACAGACTAAAATACATGAAATATGTTACAATTTAAAATATATTAAAACTAAAAAAATAAAACAATTTGAAATTAAATTATCTTTACAAAAAAATAAAACATTTTGAGACATTTGCCTGTCCCAAACATGTAAAAAAGAAACACCAGTCAAATAGAAACTGCACTGTGTTACAGCACATAGAAGATGGCTCAGCAAAGTTGCAAAGTTAGTTACATGTCTGTCCAGCAATACTAATGAATGATACACCCCGTTTATTTATTTTGTAGCGACAGATGGCCTTAAACGCCACACTCACGTGACGCTTCTTGAGAGAGAGAGGTGAGAACGTGCATCTGCAGACTTTTAACGAGGGGACCATGAAGGCGTCATGTGACAGGCTAGTTAGCTAGCCTGGAGGTGATGCTGCCAGTGCTGGCAGCTGCGACAGTGTTTTGCTATCAACCTTGTTAATCTCGTTATATTCTTCATCACAGCGGGTCATCCCCACTGTGTACTTAATCGCGCACTAGTTCTGCATAAGCACCTGCAGCTCTCTCCTTATTTTACTGACGTTCTCACTGATCACACGGCTGTTTACATGCGTTTCTGAACGAACGGCTAGCTAGTTATTAGCATAGCTTGCTGTTAGCGATCATGGATGTTCTCTCTCGCCCTCTCTGTAGATAATATGTACCTTGCTGCACATAACATTACTTATTTGCGGGAGTGCATGGGAGAAGTCTCCCGCTAGTATTGATGCCCAGTGTGATGGCTGAGAAACGTGTGTTTGCTGCGTCGCGTGTAACGTTAGTTTAAAGGAGGCTCTCACACACAGTGTGTGTGTGTGTGTGTGTGACACTCAAAAAGACGTGAAAAAAAAAAAAAAATCGCACACTTTTGCGGTTATGCAATCGCACGTGCTGACATCGCGATTGCGATTGCGATTCGATTAATCGTGCAGCACTATATATCACAGTATATATTACAGTATATCACAGTATATATTACAGTATATCATATATTACAGTATATCACAGTATATATTACAGTATATCACAGTATATATTACAGTATATTATATTACAGAAATGGAGGAAACATGTGAAGTATTTAAAAGTTGAAGGATTAGAAGGATTAGAAGCCATCTCTTCAGGACCTGCACACTACCATTATGCTGAAGCGGTCTTGGAAAATTATGGCTGACTCCTCCCACCCGGGACATAAACTGTTTGAGGCCCTCCCCCTTGGCAGGAGAGGTCTGGCGGTAGGCCAGAACCTCTCGTCACAAGGACAGCTTCTTCATAGGTTACTTTAAAATACTGCACTTTAAATGTGTGTGATTGTTGTCTATATAGCTTTGTCTTCTCCTATTGATGTGACCGCTGTAATGCATACTTGCACTAAGTAATCTGATTACTTACTGTGGGTATTAAAGTGAATCTTAAAGTGAAACTGTTGGCGTTTGGAGGACCTGACCTGTTTGACCTGTACCCAGGAGAGGACATAGACACAACGGACTCAGCTGTGAGTAGAGAGTGGTCAACAGGATATCGCCATGTGCCGGTGAGTCTCAACATATGACCTAATAGTGTTGTGTGTCTCATGGGACGCTAACGAAGTGGAGTACAAGTGAACTTCCGGACTGTCTGAAGGATATAAAACACTTTGCGAACAATGGCCGGACTTACGTCTACTTGCGCGCAAAGAAGAGAACAGTACATCTACTTGCGTCAACAAGAACTACACCCACAGCTACACCCATCTTCACAGTAATCACAGTATATCAAATGTATCCACAATATATAATATATATCCTTTCTTCTTCTTATATCTCTCTATTTTTCTATCTTTTACATTTAGATGGCCAAACTCCCCTGAGGACACTCTTCTGTCCGTCACTCTCTAGCACACACACTCTCTCTCTCTCTCTCTCTCTCTCTCTCTCTTTTTTTCTTCACATTCTCATATCACAAATCTCATATTGGTCCATATCATTTATGTTGATTATGTTTGTTATTCATGTCAAAGTGATATGTATAATCAAGTCATAGTTATATGCAGATGTGCATGTGATGGAGTTATTTTTCACATTTAGCTTTGAACTGATGGGCACATGGCCAGAATCAGCATATGTACTACGTCATGCACGTATCCTGATTCTGGTGATGATGAAGTCAGTATTATGTTTTTGGTATATGTGATGTCATTTCAGAGATATTGACTAAATCAACAAAGAGTGAAGACATCACTTGTTGATATGCTGAAGGAGTGTTGGGCGTCAAATGAGGTGACTTCAAAAATGTTTTGAATTATTGTGGCTTCAGAGTTCAGAGGGGTCTGAAGACCGAATGCAATATTGGAAAATTGATGAGGGTTTTGGTTTAGGACCTATATAAGAGGACCACGTAGGTATTAGTCATTTATCAACACATGTCATGTGTAGTTAGATGTAGTTTTAGTATAGGTACATAGACATAGGAATATACACAAATATATATACATACATATATACACATACTTACTCTATACACTCTATATATACTCAAACACTATACATCCTGATAATCATACATCTTTAAACAAGCCGAGCCTGCCTCGATGACATAACAAGGGCTGGTGAACACAGGAAATGAGGTTTGCTGAGTTCACCTCTGGTCTTTGCTAGCTGAGGTTGAAGTATACCATGGGGGACAGATGAATTAGAAAGGAACAGGATGTGCAGTTGTAATAAAATAAAATAACAACAATTTGAATTGGAAAAGCAAGGTTGATGGTGGGAGCTGTTGGTCAGTTATAGGCAATCATCGGGCTGAAGAGTGTGATGGTTGACCCCTATAGAACATTCCGGGGAGTAGGTCAGACTGAAGAGTGTGATGGTTGACTCCTATGGAACACTAATCCTAAACCTAACAGCCTGAAGCCAGAAAAACAACAACAACGACAAAACAATGGTGCATTGGCCGGAAAGTAGCTGTAACTGTTCCCTGAGTTAGCTGTCCTCCTATCATGGGGATCGAACCAAGGACGCTTCATAGAGGTTTGTTTCAAAACACCCACCCACACACACACACACACACACACACACACACACACACACACACACACACACACACACACACACACACACACACACACACACACACACACACACACACACACACACACACACACACACACACACACACACACTAGACACACACAGGTGGTGTGCCATTATACCAGTATATAGGAATATATGTTATAACAGGGTGGTCTAAATCTGAATATTTAATCAAAGACATCCTTATATATGTTTATTATTTTGACTTTATTTTTATTTTTTTATTTTTATTTCTGTTTAAGTTTTGTAGTCTAAACCAAGGATTAAAAAGAGAGGTTAAGGGAGGCATTGGAAAAGAGGGGCCCATGTATTTTTGTTTTCATATCCTAGTATGTCATACATATTTGGGTATAGTAATGTAAGGTTCATGTTAATTTGAAGGAACAATTGCAATGCTTAAAGAACAATTGATCAGAAAAATATGTCTATAAGGGGGAGTGGATGAGGTTATAGAGATATTTCTCTGAAAAGATTGTGGTTTACTTTTATTTTCTACATTTCATCATGAAAAGAGTGTGGTTTTATTTTTTAAATTTCAAAATTTCATAATTTCATTTTTTGGTAGGTTATGTTATTATTTTGTCTTAAATGTAGCATATATTTTAAGGTCATGTATTCCAATATATAACTGTCATTTTTGTGCCATGAAAAGGAACTGCGGGGTCACTGTTTGATGCCTGTGTGCGCAAAAGATCTACGGCACAGGTTTGACCTTTGAAGGTCAAAAAGAGAGGATATGTGGTGGAATTTTGCCAGGCGCACAGGCCGTGAACAGTGAAATGGTTTCTCTCAAGGAAGTTGTGAGCAGGTCTTATCTCGGGAAGCAGAGGGCCGCCTCAGAGCAACAGGGTGGTCCCTGTGACTTCCTGACTGAGACTTGCGTGCTAGGAGGCCTATATAAGGGTTGTGTACTTACAATAAAGTAGACCAATTATCTATTCCAGGACTGTGTGACTGTCTCTTTCTTAGAGGGTTTCTGAGGGTATCTGAGGGTTTTTCTTAGACTCGGGTTTTAACTTCCACAAAACAATAGAGAGAAACAGGCTGGACAGGCCAGAGGCTAATCGCAAAACTGAACGTGTACGGGTGTGTCTCCACCTCATAGTGAAAAATGCATCAAGTTGAATCAGCTCAGTATAAACTCACTGTTAGGAGCACAGAAGCACTGAAGCAGGTTGTCCATATAGGAACACTGTTAGCACCACAGAAGCACTGAAGCAGGTTGTCCCTATAGGAACACTGTTAGGAGCACAGAAGCACTGAAGCAGGTTGTCCCTATAGGAACACTGTTAGCACCACAGAAGCACTGGAGCAGGTTGTCCCTATAGGAACACTGTTAGCACCACAGAAGCACTGAAGCAGGTTGTCCCTATAGGAACACTGTTAGGAGCACAGAAGCACTGAAGCAGGTTGTCCCTATAGGAACACTGTTAGGAGCACAGAAGCACTGAAGCAGGTTGTCCCTATAGGAACACTGTTAGCACCACAGAAGCACTGAAGCAGGTTGTCCCTATAGGAACACTGTTAGCACCACAGAAGCACTGAAGCAGGTTGTCCCTATAGGAACACTGTTAGCACCACAGAAGCACTGAAGCAGGTTGTCCCTATAGGAACACTGTTAGGAGCACAGAAGCACTGAAGCAGGTTGTCCCTATAGGAACACTGTTAGGAGCACAGAAGCACTGAAGCAGGTTGTCCCTATAGGAACACTGTTAGCACCACAGAAGCACTGAAGCAGGTTGTCCTTATAGGAACACTGTTAGCACCACAGAAGCACTGAAGCAGGTTGTCCCTATAGGAACACTGTTAGCACCACAGAAGCACTGAAGCAGGTTGTCCCTATAGGAACACTGTTAGCACCACAGAAGCACTGAAGCAGGTTGTCCTTATAGGAACACTGTTAGCACCACAGAAGCACTGAAGCAGGTTGTCCCTATAGGAACACTGTTAGCACCACAGAAGCACTGAAGCAGGTTGTCCCTATAGGAACAGGCCTGTTATAAATATGGAGTGATTTGTCATTCAGCAGCAGTAAATGATCTTGGACAAAGATGAGCTTGAGACACAAAAGGTGTCATCAGGATTCAAATCTGAATCTTGTAGATCTGTTGTGATCAAGTCACAGAGACATTCTGCCTTCATCTGGAGAGGAAACGCTGACATTAAACAAGTCTAATCTAGTCTGTCACCAAACCGGTCTAACAGAAACCAGCTCTGAGGCAGAGAAACCACAGGCACATGAAAACAACGTCATTCATGTTCAACTAGTGTGAACAAGCTTATTTTAAACTGTGCTGTTTTTGTTAAGAAATGGTCACAAAAGCCTCCTGTTAGCATTGCTAGCCTCCTGTTAGCATCACTGGCTAGGGAGAGAGGGAGGGAGAGACAGACAGAGAGAGAGAGGGGGAAGTGTGAGGGAGGGAGGGAGAGACAGACAGACAGAGAGAGAGGGGGGAAGAGGGAGGGAGGGAGGGAGAGACCGACAGAGAGAGAGAGAGAGAGGGGGGGAAGCGTGAGGGAGGGAGGGAGAGACCGACAGAGAGAGAGAGAGAGAGGGGGGGGGAGCGTGAGGGAGGGAGGGAGAGAGAGACCGACAGAGAGAGAGAGAGGGGAAGCGTGAGGGAAGGAGGGAGGGAGGGAGAGAGAGAGAGGGGGGGGGGGAGCGTGAGGGAGGGAGGGAGAGACAGACAGAGAGAGAGAGGGGGGGGGGGGTGAGGGAGGGAGGGAGAGACAGACAGAGAGAGAGAGAGAGAGGGGAAGCGTGAGGGAGGGAGGGAGGGAGGGAGAGACAGAGAGAGAGTGTGAGGGACTGAGGGAGGGAGAGAGAGACAGACAGACAGAGAGAGAGAGAGATTTCCTTATTGTTGTACTGTTAATATGTGTATTTGCTTTGGCAATAAGCACTGTCTTTTCATGCCAATAAAGCAATTTGAAATTTGAAAATTTGAATTTGAGAGAGGGCAGCAGAGAGAGAGAGGAAGTGTGTGGACTGGTTTTATCCAGAGCAATTTAGAGAGAGAGTGGCATCAGTGGAGGACCAAAATGCGTGACTCATTAGCCAATGAACAGCCAGGAAGGGGTCTCACGCTACTTTAGAATGCTAAAATAAAGCTGATAATGTAGGCTACAATTTAATTAAAAAAAAAAAAAAAAAACTTTCAAAGTACAACACAAACTGTCCATTTTGCTGCAACTCGACAGGGCTGCTTAATCCAGATTGAACCTTACTTCCTGGAACTCTTGAGAGTACAAAACTGGTCAGTTGGAGTTAATGGAGATGTCGCGACTCTTCTATATACATGACTCTGGTTTTATCCAGGAAATATCAATATCTCTGTTCCAGTTACTGGCTGCTAGTGAGAGTCAAAGGGAACTGAAAACTTTCCCATCAAACCTGGAGGCAGAAAGCATTCACAACTAATTACTACTTTTTACTTTTAGCAGATTTGCATTTGAACATGAACACACAACATGTTGGAAAACACTTAGAAGAGAGTTGAGTTTTGAAGTTATCACACAGCCACACCCTTAACAGCTCAGTCACAGACTCGTTCTTTTTCTAGTCTAAATATGCTAACAGCAGCCACAACAGAGATCTGCTGATAGAGTCAAGAAAGTAAAATAGACTGGAAACTGCCTCGAAAGTACTGATGGTACAATACCTTTAGCTGGAGTAGACTGGAGTGGAGACGATCGGCTGAGACACACGACAGAAAGTTATGGTGAGGGAGGAAGAGCGAGAGAGAGAGGAGAGGGAGAGAGAGGGAGGAAGAGAGGAGAGGGGTGGACCTAATAGATCCATGGGGACGGTTCTGGGAAAACCACGCCCTGTGCCCGCCTACGCAGCAGGCAAGCGGCGGGATTGGCCAGGAGCAAGTCTTTTGTCTTCTTTTGACAGCTGGAATCTCCCACACCACAAACACTGCAGGGCACGCAGCCCAGCGATTTCATGAACCAACTGAATTGCTCTTGATAGCAGACATTGAAATGAATTATGGTCACCTTCCTTAGTGTAATATATTAATGCTAATGAAAACGTAACACACAAGTACGGTGGCGTATTGCCTTCACTTGAAAAAAAAACATTTGCCCTGTTTTTCTGAATTAATGATACATTTTAACACAAAAAAACATTTTCAGCTCTGTTTTTCTGAATTAACGAGATCTCGTTAATTCAGAAAAACAGCTAAAAATGTGATCCCCCTCTCCCCTCTCCCCTCTCCCCTCCTCTCCTCTCCCCCTCTCCCCTCCTTTTCTCCCCCTCTCTCCTCTCCCCCTCTCCTCTCCTCTCCTCTCCCATCCTCCCCCTCTCCTCTTCTCTCCCCCTCTCCTCTCCTCTCCTCTCCCATCCTCCCCCTCTCCCCTCCTCTTCTCTCCCCCTCTCCTCTCCTCCTCTCCTCTCCTCCCCTCTCCTCTCCCCCCTCCTCTTCTCTCCCCCTCTGCTCTCCTCTCCCCCTCTGCTCTCCTCTCCTCTCCCCCTCTCCTCTCCCCCCTCCTCTCCTCTTCTCCCCTCCCCCCTCCTCCCCTCTCCTCTCCACTCTCTCCTCTCCTCTTCTCCCCCTCTCCTCCCCTCTCCCCCCTCCTCTCCTCTTCTCCTCTCCCCCTCTCCCCCCCTCCTCTCCTCCTCTCCCCTCCTCCTCTCCCCCTCTCCTCTCCCCCTCTGCTCTCCTCTCCTCTCTCCTCTCCTCTCCCCCTCTGCTCTCCTCTCCTCCTCTCTCCCCTCCTCTCCCCCTCCCCTCCTCTCCTCTCCCCCTCTGCTCTCCTCTCCTCCTCTCTCCCCTCCTCTCCCCCTCTGCTCTCCTCTCCTCTCCCCCTCTGCTCTCCTCTCTCCCCTCCTCTCCCCCTCCCCTCCTCTCCTCTCCTCTCCCCCTCTGCTCTCCTCTCCTCCTCTCTCCCCTCCTCTCCCCCTCCCCTCCTCTCCTCTCCCCCTCTGCTCTCCTCTCCTCTCCCCTCCTCTCCTCTCCTCCTCTCTCCCCCTCCCCTCCTCTCCTCCTCTCCTCTCCTCTCCCCCTCTGCTCTCCTCTCCTCCTCTCTCCCCTCCTCTCCCCCTCCCCTCCTCTCCTCTCCCCCTCTGCTCTCCTCTCTCCCCTCCTCTCCCCCTCTTCTCTCCTCTGGTTCCCCCCACCCACCCCGGTCAGCAGTCGCCTTTTATACACGGTCCCAAACAGCACAGGACAACGCGATTGGCTAGCTCAGATTTGAACAGATCTGAGCCAGCCAATCGCGTTATCCTGTGATGACGTAATGTCCTGTGCCCCATGACCGGATGGACCATATATGGACTTCCTCCCCCCGAATGGCTCGTGCTATCATAGCTGCTGACTGTTACTGCACTATCTCTTTGCAATACCAACCCCGTGCAATCCATAAAGGTACATGGACGTTACTCTGCAGAAACTACAGTAACAAAATCACGAATTGCTCTGTTTTTGGAGCTCTGCATGTATGTGTTTGTCTAGTTAACGAGTTAATGTTAGCTAACGGCTAACATTCGCTAGTTAGCCAACCAACCAGCAGCTAACATTAGCTAGCTAGCTAGCTTACCGGAAGCGATTTTTTTTTCGGATGATGGCGAAGGCATAACCCACCCCTGGCCCTCTCTGCCTCTGATTAGTGGCAGCGTTATAAACCATAGATATGACTATATTAACACGTTCACTGCCAACGACGTATTACTCCGTCAAAAAAAATCCAACGGTTCACTGCCAATGACGTATTACTCCGTCAAAAAAATGATTTTTTTTTTTGACCGTGGGATGTGCATCTAACCCTTTTACATCTCTTATATAATTATTGAAGCCACCGAACGTTTACAACCCATTCCACCGACCCACTAAGTGGCGACAGTGCTCTCCCAGACTAGAGGAAGGCAAGCAAAAAGCAGTTTCCTCGAAGCCATTCTCATGAAAATGGATTGGCGAAAACGCTTTCGTTTTCGCGCTGATTGCTGGCGGTGCGGGATTGCAAATTTGCATAATAGATTACGGGTGGAACACACTTTGAAACACGCAGCATAAATATGACCAGAATCGCAAAAGCTTCATCAAAGCTCTCAACCAAAACTCCAAGAAACGAGCGAGTCCATCCAGACTTCCTCAAAGAGCGGCCGCGCAGACAGGCACAGCAGCAGCAAAGCAGTGAGACTGGTGACGCGAGGTTACAGCAGCAGCAACGAGCTTGTGACACGGCCGCTGCAGCCAAGAAGACACACACGGAGGGAGGAGTTGGAAGCAGAGGGGGGTTTCCTGCCATTATGGAGGAAATTACTGTTCAAAACTATTGTTTAGATGTCTGACGTCTTACTGATGCCAAAAATGAATGGTTAAAGTGACTGTTCTATCGAATTTCACAAAAAGCCGTTTATCTCAGAATAATTTTTCTGACGCTGAAACCATGCTGTATTCAACTGCTAATGCTTACATAACTACTAACTCTACAAACTAACTCTTTTAGACAGAGAAAGCACACATTCTATTAGTTCTTTTGAGATATTGTGTGTTCACAAAATCTTAGCAGAAAAGAATCCTCGGGTCTTGAAAGATGAGCCAGAATCCTCAAAAAAAACCTCTGGCAGAACCTACCTACAGTAAAAAAAAAAACGGCTGGCAGTGAATGTGTTAAAAACATAAACACACTGGCGTCTTTCATGCAGGCTAGCAAGCGTAACTGACTGCTGTCTGTCTGAGTCTGACCCACTGAGTCTGACGGTCTGACCACAGACTGTAACAGAGATGTAATGCAGGATAGCCAAGCGAATGTGTTTGGATGGAAGTTTGACGTTAGGCCAATCAGAGGCAGAGAGGGGCGGGTTATGCCTTCGCATAGCCTTCGCCATCATCCAAAAAAAATATCGCCTCCGGGACAACAACGCTTCCTACCCAGCGTGTGCACGTCTTTCCGACAGGGGTGGTTGTTATGGCAACTATCAACAACAACAACTACTACTAACTACTACAAGACATAAAGACCGAAATAGGCTACCTTGTTAATGTGTCTGTCGGAGACACGGCCTAACGTTAACATTTAATATGAGCCGAATATCAGGGTGTATTCACACCTGTAGGTCGTTTGCTTTGTTCCGATTCAGGTACTTCTTAATTGATACAATTGTTGCATTTGTGCCTTGGTTCGTTTGTGTTCACACAGCCACAAATCAAACGATCCAAATAGTATTGCCAAACTTCCTGGATTGGCCAGCAGACACTCTGATAGGCTAATAGACTCTCGGGATGGAAAAAATAATTCCCAGAGATTTTCCTATATCATTATAAGAATGCGTTTTGTTAGACCTACATGCCCCGTGCTAGGAGAGAGAGAGAGAGAGAGAAAGAAAGAGGGAGGGATCGGGAGAGAGAGAGGGAGAAAGTTATTTATTTATTTATTTATGTAGGCTATGTAGCCTATGTATTTATTTAGCCTATTTAGGCTATCGGGAATTTGGAGATAGAAGATCAAAGACCCTCGCAACTTCGATCTGCTATTACTATCATGGAGACTTCAGAGGATTAGCCTACACATAGGCTATATATAACACCTGTCCTGTCAGGAATAAAATATCAATAAATAATTTAATAATAGCCTACGGACATTTCGAGGAAGACATGCAATCAGTCTGATTGTCTGATTGAACCAGACAATCTTATCACAAAGAAGGCTGGCTCTGATTACCACGACTTGTTTTCATTTATTGAATGGAGACCAGAGGTTGATTGAGTTCAAACTGCTGATGTGATGATGCAAAAAAAAACAAAGTTTATCCATGCAAGTCACAAGTCGCCAAAAGAGGATCTGAATGAAGATGTTGTTTTTAAACAATAAAAATGCTTGTTCTTCAGGCAGGGGCGGAGCGACCCTATCAGCCCGGGGGGGCGAAGCTCTTAGGGGGCCCCCCCATCCCATTTCTTTTACTTTTTTTCCCAATTAAGGCCGGCGGCGAAGAAAAATTTGCCTTTTTTGCATGTTTGAATCTGTTTTAGCCATATTTAGTGGAATATCTCATTTTAAACACACCAATGTGTAGTCTATTGATTGAATTGCTCTCACACTCAGGCCTGGCCTGGCCTGGCCTGGCATGCAAAAAAAAAAAATGGATGGGAGTGGGCCCGGGGCGGGCGCACCCTCTGCCCCGGTGTACGCTCCGCTACTGTCTTCAGGCCATTACGCACAACGCAGCTGACTACAGCAGCTGGTTTATCCAAAAATGCGTACTGTTTCCTGCAGTTGTGGCGGATGAGGTCGGATCACGTTCTCACCACAAACGAACCGCACCAGAGTTCGTTTGGAAGCGGACCGAGACCATCCTTTCTTGGCGATCTCGGTCCGCTTGTTTTGTCCCGCATCCGAGTGCGATTGCTGTGTTCACACTCCCCCAAACGAACCGCACCAAGGGGGAAAACGCTCTCTGTTTCGGAACAACTGCTCCAAACAAGATAGGTGTGAATACACCCACATGTCTGCGCTCAGCTACAGGAATTAAACCGGATATTCAGGTGGGTTGTGACGGTTATTATTGTTGTCAAGTTAAAACTGTCTATAGTGCCATCAAGCAGGAGCAGTGTGTTGCTGCCATCTACAGGCAGGAAGGAGAAGGGAAAAAGTTCAGTGAGGTGGACAGACACGATTTAAACACGATTTCAGACGGCAGCCCGTCTTTATTGTCACACGAACACACCACAACACATGCATGCGGCCACTACACACACTCATGCTGACGGTGGCCGGTGAAATATGTCCTCTGCATTTGACCCATCCAGGCTTGTCCTTTACTCCAGGGGGCAGGCCAGGAGCAGTGGTCGCTTTTTCTTTCCAGCGCCCGGGGACCATCATTGGACCAACTTCAGATGTTGTCGTCACTGGTCGGATGACGATCTTCTGCATGTTTTTAGTGGGGGGTTATGTACGGAGGAACCCCCTGGGGAGTACGGGGAGAACATGCAAACTCCACACAGAAAGGCCCTTTCGACGAGATAGCCCACCAGGGCAGTAGGCACTGAAGATATGGGAGGGGGCACAACTCCAGCGCCCACAGCGTCCCAGGTGAGAATCGAACCCAGGACCTTCGAGCTGTGAGGCGACAGCGCTTACCACTGCTCCACCGTACCCCACACACACACACGCACATGCACACTCAGACCAAATCAACCATCCAATGAAAGTTAAATGTATGATCTTGGGATTTGCTATTTCTATTGTTTGTTAGAGCCTTCACACTCAAATGAGCCCACTTTTTTCCACTCCATAATAGCATCTAAAGCAGAAAACGTAGGCCTACCCAAACAAAGCAAATATACCCTACTAGAAATTGGATACAGGTGTTCGACTGATCTGCACCGAAAGGCCGATGAGAAGTGAAAGGCTATATGCACGTCGTGTTAAAGTTGTGTGAACTGTCGCAGTTACAGTATGTAAACAGAGTCAGCCGGCTAGAGTCAGACACTCAAGCCTCCCAAAGCTCAGGTTCATATGGGTTCCATTGCCGTTGCCACCAAAATGCTGCTTGGCTGATCCCTCCTATAGTAGGCTAACTCCTAGAATACATTCTAAACATAAGAAATGTTGAGTAAAATACTCAACTTCCTTTGTCATTTATCTGGTGAGATAAATGTATAATGACTTAGATGGCTGTAATCCATATCAGGCTGCGTGAATAGGTTGGCATAGTCGCATGGAGTGAAAAGTAGGCTACAGTTTTGATGCTCAGTGATGAAAATATTGAAACTACACATACTTTTTCTGCTCTATATTAGGTCCCTGGGTCACGTAATCTCTTCTCACGGGTTCTCTTATCACTGCTACGCTGACGACACTCAGCTTTTTCTCTCTTTTCCCCCTTCCGACACACAGATTGAAACTCGTCTTGCCGCTTGCCTCAAAGACATCCTCTCCTGGATGACAGACCATCATCTCAAACTGAACCTCAACAAAACTGAATTACTTTACATCCCCGGAAAAAACTGCCCCCTCACTGACCTCTCCATCACCATCGACAATACCACAGTTCTTCCCTCTCAATTCGTTAAAAACCTTGGTGTACATATCGACAACCAGCTATCTAACTCACCCTCAATTACAGCCATCGCCCGCTCCTGTAGATTCTCTTTATACAACATCAGAAAAATCCGTAAGTTCCTCACCACCGAAGCAACACAACTCCTGGTCCAGGCTCTTGTCCTCCCCCGCCTGGACTATTGTAATGTCCTCCTGGCGGGGTTACCCGCATCTGCCATCCAGCCCCTCCAATTCATCCAAAACTCTGCTGCACGTCTGATCTTCAACCTCCCTAAATTCTCCCATGTCACCCCTCTTTTCCGTCAACTTCATTGGCTCCCGGTCCTTGCACGCATCAAATTCAAGACCTTGGTTTTGGCCTTCAGGGCAGTCCACCGATCAGCCCCCCTTTACTTACAATCCCTCGTCACCTTCCAAACACCTCACCGCTCCCTCCGCTCCTTCACCTCCACCGCTCGCCTCGCCCCTCCATCACTTCTGACGCCTGGTAGTCGTCTGTCCCGTTCCCGCCTGTTCTCCGCTCTGGCTCCACAATGGTGGAATGAGCTTCCCCCTTCGGTAGTGTTGGCCGAAACACTTCCTATCTTCCGCCGGAGGCTAAAAACCCACCTCTCCCAGCGAGCACAAAACGTTTTTTCAACGTTGATTTTTAGTTGAAATCTGGGTGATATTGGGTTTGAACGTCTAAGACCTAATTTCACCCTCTTTTCAACCGGCTAAAATGCGGTTACAACGTCAACGTGTAAAAAAACACAATTTGGTTCATCATATTGTTAAAACATTTGTTGTAGCTTGGAATAGAGGCAATATTGATAGTGTGTGGATTGGCATTTGTCCATTTTATTGTGTAACTGAGAGTTGAAATCTGGTCTATACGAAAACTACATTTCAACGCATTTTATGTCACATGAAATATCATAAATATGGGACTATATAGGCTATGTGGTGCCAGCAAAAAGCTTCCAGGACACAACTATGGTTAATAGTTTAGCGCAATACTATAAAATAATGAATTCAGTTCCTGCCGCAACGTGCATGTGCAAGTACTTAATTGCTAGCTATACTAACCGTGACTGACTAGACTAGACCAAAGCAAGTCTGCACCGGTCTGCACCAAGTGCGGAACGAGGTGCTCTGAGGCTCTGTGTACCTCCTCAGTCTCTGGTGTTAAATGAAGTAACCTCTGAAGCCATAGGCTACAGCCTATAGACAACACACACACACAACATAATTTTAGTCTGTTACATTAATATAATAGTCTCGTACACATCACATAAAATAACTTAACTCCCGATCGTCGACAATCATGTAGTCTACAAGTTGTGTGCGAGATAGAGTATATATGTGCCCAGCTCTCTATAGAGTATAAGAAAATGTATAGCTCAGCGCGTTAAGCGGACTGGCTTGAATGTGGGAAAGCGGGGTTCGCTGCTGAATTTTTAATTTAAGAACCTGGTGAAATATGGTCTAAATCTGAACGTTCAATAAACGTCTGCAAATAGTGGGTGAAAAAACTTTCACTTTCAAACCTTCCTTGCACGTTTTTTCAACGTTGACCCTAAACGTTTTTTAAACGTCTTTTCAACCGAAAAATGCTCGCTGGGCTTTGGACTACACCTGGGTCCTCCTTAAGGGTTAATGCTATGGTTACATTTCACATTTCACTGCTTCATTTGTTGTCTTTAACTTATCTTAATGTTTATATTTGACTCTTACATATGTTTCTCTTTTTAATTTGTTCTTATTTGATATGTTTATTAATTGTAATTGTGTAACCTGTAAGTCGCTTTGGATAAAAGCGTCTGCTAAATGAAATAAAGTAAAGTAAAGTAAAGTACATAGCATGTCTGTAGTAAGGAGGATTACTGTCTAATTTTAATATAAAAAACAACATCCATCTGAATTTGGAACAATTTGGCACAGACATCATAGTTCTTTTCATTCAAATGTGGTATCTGTGCGCGCTCTTCAGGCAGGCAGAGGAACTGTCAGCTGTAAGATTTGACCCCTGTCAAACTCAGACTGGCAACACAAGCAGCTGACCCGACTGATCTGCTCTCCCCTGCAGCTGAAAGTGTTCCAGCCTGGAGAGCCAGCAGGGGGCAGACGTGGACTGACATAGTGAGAGCCCCGTGTTCATTCCCCCTGGAGGACCCAAACAAGTCACACACTGATGATGTCAATGACTGAAGCCGTCTCAAGTCACAATGCAGTGACAAATGAATACACTTCCTGAAAAGTAACTGTAACAGCACATTTAACCCTTATACTCGTATCAATATATATCTGCTTTAAAATGCATGTGCCTTTGAAATGATATAGTGCAATCTACTTTTCTACCACCAGATGGTGAATAACCATACAGGTTGGGACCATAGACGGGTTGGGACAGTTTTCAATAGGCAGTGAATAGAGATCATAAGTGGGTGTTTTGGTTAATTGTAATGCATGCATAGCTCCACCCAGTGTAGGAATTTGGCAGGGGCAAGGGCAAAAAATGCCCCAATAAATCTCATAATGCCCCTAAAAACCATAATCCAGGGGGAAAAATTTACCCCAATAGTTTGATAATTTAATTTTAATTTCCATTTCCATCTCTAACACACACTCAACACCTGCAAGCTGGTTGCCAGAAAAAGACGTGTTGTTCACACGCTTTAGCAACTTTATGCACTAATAAAACATTTTTTAAAGTGCCCCCAACATTTAGTAAATGCCCCCAGTTTTTAGACAATGGGGGCAAAAGTTGCCTGCAAAATATTTTTAAGATTTCCTACACTGCCTCCATCCCATTCAGAATTGTTAAAATCACGTATAGCCTACACCTAATACAGGTTGTCATACAATATTTGATGCACATTGTTTCACATTGTATGAGGCTCAGAACTGGATTGTTCACCACAATGGCTGCTGGAACACTCAATGTTTTTTTTTACCAATACTTATCATGACAATATGATCAAAACATTCCATGGCAGCCATCCTGGTCTACCAGCCAAATGACCCTAACAGGGAAAGGAATCAGTTCAGTGTTGAATTGTGGTTATTTTCTCCTCATGAGCACCACTGGGCCTGTGTGGTTCTGCATTGGCAGAAGTAAACTCTTATCTCCTGGCTGCTATCAGGGTGAACATGCCACTGATAGTGATAATAACTAGGGCTGGGTATCGCCACTGACTTCCCGATACGATACGATTCCGATTCACAAGGTCCCAAGTCGATACAATTTCCGATACGATACGATTCAATATCGATATTTTAGTTACAATACCAGTTTTGCTTTGATAATGGAAGAGATTCTCAAAGAACTAATGCTGTAAATTGTACAAGGAACCCTCTAACCTGGTGCATTATTAAAAAATATTAATATTTACATTAAGAATTGACCATAAAGCAAGCAGTTACATCATGTAATTATTTTTTATTTAAACATGACCAACATAGTCATTCAACATCTTATCTTTCTTTACAGTCTTCTGTCTCTTTCTTTACAGTCTTCTGTGAGAAGCCAAACAAATTTAGATTTCCACTATACAACAGAATCATTGAACAGCAGCATGTTGTAAACAGTGTTTCATAAAGTATAAATGCTTTGTAAATAAAATTTAATAAAATTAAATACAGCTCATGAACATTTCCAGTTCACAAACATTATAGTGCAAACAGATTTGAGGTCTGTACATCTGGCTCATGGTGCCTGTGTAGCCTACAGTATTTATGTTTTTGTTTCAACTACAAACATAAATAAAAGTCAACTTGAAACTATGTTTTAACTACCACACACAGCCTATAATATTATAGCCTAATGTTTATAAAAAAAAAAAAAATGCATTTGAAAAGATCGATACTGGGATTTATGTATCGATACTTGTTCCTTCACATGAATATCGATTCAATATCAATATATCAATTTTTTGAACCCAGCCCTAATAATAAAGCAGCCATTCGAGAGTCCAAACAGAGTTGAGTTTGTTCTGAATGTGGCCTCCAGCTGGTTGAAGCAGGACTACGTCTGGGTATCAAATCAACTTTACACTGGTAGAGGTGGAGCTTAGAGTTTGCTCATATCGGAGCACATATCTTATATTGCTTTATATGGCCTTAGTTG
>NC_139639.1:8571246-8588746 GCF_964638095.1 Poromitra crassiceps
TTATGGTTTCTGCTGATGGTAATCAAACCGAATCCAGGTGGTAAAAAAACAGAATTCTTCTTTAAGGTCATATGGATCCTTGCAAAAGAAGCTTTAGAATAGATTTTAGATGTAGCTGGATTGATAGAAATCACACAAAATAACAATGATAAGAGGTCGTAAAACGATGTTTTCCTATTTAGTTTGCAAGACCCAAAATGGGTGGAGAAGTTGCGATATCGTAGAGACAGAGTGAAGCCCTAAACCTCCGTACTGTGTCTATGTCACCTCAGTGCAGCCATGGGCGATGCAGAGATGTCCGTGTTCGGGCTAGCTACCCCGTACCTGAGGAAGTCCGATAAAGAGCGGATGGAGGCCTCAACTCGTTTCTTCGACATGAAGAAGGAATGCTTCGTCCCCGACGCAGTGGAAGAGTTTGTGAAGGCATCGGTCACCAGCCGAGAGGGAGACACGGTCACTGTGGAGACACAGAATGGGAAGGTCAGGATTTACCATTTACAATTCAGACATGTAGATTTCAGTGTTGACATCACATAACTGTTATAGCACCATCTTGAGGACCAATTTGAAACAACAAGATGCCCTGCACAATTGGAGCTTAGAGTGGAACATTACTGTCAAACAAATACAAGATGAATATATCAAAAGCTATAAAATCACATCACTTACAGTTTGACATTGAGAGTGAGAGCAGAGGTCGCTCAATGGTTTGATGTTATACCCATTCAGTCATTTGTGGTAACTGGGTTACCAGGGTCAGTCTGTGTTGTAGTGGGAGGGTCAGTCTGTGTTGTAGTGGGAGGGTCAGTCTGTGTTGTAGTAGGAGGGTCAGTCTGTGTTGTAGTGGGAGGGGGTCAGTCTGTGTTGTAGTAGGAGGGGGTCAGTCTGTGTTGTAGTGGGAGGGTCAGTCTGTGTTGTAGTGGGAGGGTCAGTCTGTGTTGTAGTGGGAGGGTCAGTCTGTGTTGTAGTGGGAGGGTCAGTCTGTGTTGTAGTAGGAGGGTCAGTCTGTGTTGTAGTGGGAGGGTCAGTCTGTGTAGTGGGAGGGTCAGTCTGTGTTGTAGTAGGAGGGTCAGTCTGTGTTGTAGTAGGAGGGTCAGTCTGTGTTGTAGTGGGAGGGTCAGTCTGTGTAGTGGGAGGGTCAGTCTGTGTTGTAGTAGGAGGGTCAGTCTGTGTTGTGTTGTAGTGGGAGGGTCAGTCTGTGTTGTAGTGGGAGGGTCAGTCTGTGTTGTAGTAGGAGGGTCAGTCTGTGTTGTAGTGGGAGGGTCAGTCTGTGTTGTAGTAGGAGGGTCAGTCTGTGTTGTAGTGGGGGGGTCAGTCTGTGTTGTAGTGGGGAGGGTCAGTCTGTGTTGTAGTAGGAGGGTCAGTCTGTGTAGTGGGAGGGTCAGTCTGTGTTGTAGTAGGAGGGTCAGTCTGTGTTGTAGTGGGAGGGTCAGTCTGTGTTGTAGTGGGAGGGTCAGTCTGTGTTGTAGTAGGAGGGTCAGTCTGTGTTGTAGTGGGAGGGTCAGTCTGTGTTGTAGTGGGAGGGTCAGTCTGTGTTGTAGTGGGAGGGTCAGTCTGTGTTGTAGTGGGAGGGTCAGTCTGTGTTGTAGTAGGAGGGTCAGTCTGTGTTGTAGTGGGAGGGTCAGTCTGTGTTGTAGTGGGAGGGTCAGTCTGGGTTGTAGTGGGAGGGTCAGTCTGTGTTGTAGTGGGAGGGTCAGTCTGTGTTGTAGTAGGAGGGTCAGTCTGTGTTGTAGTGGGAGGGTCAGTCTGTGTTGTAGTGGGAGGGTCAGTCTGTGTTGTAGTAGGAGGGTCAGTCTGTGTTGTGTTGTAGTGGGAGGGTCAGTCTGTGTTGTAGTGGGAGGGTCAGTCTGTGTTGTGTTGTAGTGGGAGGGTCAGTCTGTGTTGTAGTGGGAGGGTCAGTCTGTGTTGTAGTGGGAGGGGGTCAGTCTGTGTTGTAGTGGGAGGGTCAGTCTGTGTTGTAGTGGGAGGGGGTCAGTCTGTGTTGTAGTGGGAGGGTCAGTCTGTGTTGTAGTGGGAGGGTCAGTCTGTGTTGTAGTGGGAGGGTCAGTCTGTGTTGTAGTGGGAGGGGGTCAGTCTGTGTTGTAGTGGGAGGGTCAGTCTGTGTTGTAGTGGGAGGGTCAGTCTGTGTTGTAGTGGGAGGGTCAGTCTGTGTTGTAGTGGGAGGGTCAGTCTGTGTTGTAGTGGGAGGGTCAGTCTGTGTTGTAGTGGGAGGGTCAGTCTGTGTTGTAGTGGGAGGGTCAGTCTGTGTTGTAGTGGGAGGGTCAGTCTGTGTTGTAGTGGGAGGGTCAGTCTGTGTTGTAGTGGGAGGGTCAGTCTGTGTTGTAGTGGGAGGGGGTCAGTCTGTGTTGTAGTGGGAGGGTCAGTCTGTGTTGTAGTGGGAGGGTCAGTCTGTGTTGTAGTGGGAGGGTCAGTCTGTGTTGTAGTGGGAGGGTCAGTCTGTGTGTTGTAGTGGGAGAGTCAGTCTGTGTTGTAGTGGGAGGGTCAGTCTGTGTTGTAGTGGGAGGGGGTCAGTCTGTGTTGTAGTGGGAGGGTCAGTCTGTGTTGTAGTGGGAGGGGGTCAGTCTGTGTTGTAGTGGGAGAGTCAGTCTGTGTTGTAGTGGGAGGGTCAGTCTGTGTTGTAGTGGGAGGGGGTCAGTCTGTGTTGTAGTGGGAGGGTCAGTCTGTGTTGTAGTGGGAGGGTCAGTCTGTGTTGTAGTGGGAGGGTCAGCCTGTGTTGTAGTGGGAGGGTCAGTCTGTGTGTTGTAGTGGGAGAGTCAGTCTGTGTTGTAGTGGGAGGGTCAGTCTGTGTTGTAGTGGGAGGGGGTCAGTCTGTGTTGTAGTGGGAGAGTCAGTCTGTGTTGTAGTGGCAGCACACAGCATGTGACTTTGGGTGTCTATGTTTGAGTCCTTGTCTGGATGGAAGTGTTAATCTAGGTGTAAATCTCTGTGTGTGATTTCAACTGTGTATCCTTGAGCGAGTGTGACTGTGAGTCAAGTGGGCGCCACAGTATGGGTGCAATTAAAGAGTCTCCAGTGTCAGTACATTAAACAGATGAGTGATGAAATGAGGCATTGGCGCCATCTAGCTATAAAAAAACATCTGGCACACTTTGTAACATTGGAGAAGCAATGTTGACCACGTTAATAAGGTAACGCATGCAGGTAACAATCAAATTACGTTATAATCATACATGGGACCATTACGCAGTAAACTCTGTTGAGTATGAAAAACAACAACAGTTTGTTTGAAAGTTGAAACAGGAAACACTATTGATTGTTGTGATGAACATGGAAGGAGAGGAAAAATAAATCCTCAAATTTGTCCCTAGACGGTGACCGTCAAAGAGGCCCTGATTCTGCCACAGAATCCTCCAAAGTTTGACAAGATTGAGGACATGGCGATGCTGACCTTCCTTCATGAGCCCGCTGTGCTGTCCTTCATGAGCCCGCTGTGCTGTTCAACCTCAAAGAGCGTTACGCAGCATGGATGATCTATGTGAGTACAATGTAGTAAAATATGCAATATTTAAAAAGAAAATAAAAAAAACTACACGGGAGCTCCAGTGGTGTGCGGATCCATTATTTCTCTTCTACAAGCCATCAAATAACAATAATGATCGTTTTAAACTATTCATCGACACTATCGATTGCTGCTACTGAAATAATGAGAAATGTACCTGCCCCTGTATCTTATTGCCCCTGTATTTTATTGCCCCTGTATCTTATTGCCCCTGCTGTACTTTGCATGGTTTGCTTTCTGTGCTTCTCAGACCTACTCTGGGCTGTTCTGTGTGACGATCAACCCCTACAAGTGGCTGCCAGTCTATATATTATATATCCTGCCCTGGAGACGTTTTCTCAATAAAACTGATTTAGGAGGAAAATGGCCTTCAGTCTGCATTTCTTATTACTGGAAAGTGGCAGGCAGTTTAAATAACGTGTTGACTAGTGTTTAAATAACGTGTTGACTGGTGTTTAAATAACGTGTTGACTAGTGTTTAAATAACGTGTTGATTGGTCTTTAAATAACGTGTTGACTAGTGTTTAAATAACGTGTTGACTGGTGTTTAAATAACGTGTTGACTAGTGTTTAAATAACGTGCTGACTAGTGTTTAAATAACGTGTTGACTGGTGTTTAAATAACGTGTTGACTAGTGTTTAAATAACGTGTTGACTAGTGTTTAAATAACGTGTTGACTAGTGTTTAAATAACGTGCTGACTTGTGTTTAAATAACGTGTTGACTGGTGTTTAAATAACGTGTTGACTGGTGTTTAAATAACGTGTTGACTAGTGTTTAAATAACGTGTTGACTGGTGTTTAAATAACGTGTTGACTAGTGTTTAAATAACGTGTTGACTGGTGTTTAAATAACGTGTTGACTAGTGTTTAAATAACGTGTTGACTAGTGTTTAAATAACGTGTTGACTAGTGTTTAAATAACGTGTTGACTGGTGTTTAAATAACGTGTTGACTGGTGTTTAAATAACGTGTTGACTAGTGTTTAAATAACGTGTTGACTAGTGTTTAAATAACGTGTTGACTAGTGTTTAAATAACGTGTTGACTAGTGTTTAAATAACGTGTTGACTGGTGTTTAAATAACGTGTTGATTGGTGTTTAAATAACGTGTTGACTGGTGTTTAAATAACGTGTTGACTGGTGTTTAAATAACGTGTTGACTAGTGTTTAAATAACGTGTTGACTGGTGTTTAAATAACGTGTTGACTAGTGTTTAAATAACGTGTTGACTAGTGTTTAAATAACGTGTTGACTGGTGTTTAAATAACGTGTTGACTAGTGTTTAAATAACGTGTTGACTAGTGTTTAAATAACGTGTTGACTGGTGTTTAAATAACGTGTTGACTAGTGTTTAAATAACGTGTTGACTGGTGTTTAAATAACGTGTTGACTAGTGTTTAAATAACGTGTTGACTAGTGTTTAAATAACGTGTTGACTGGTGTTTAAATAACGTGTTGACTAGTGTTTAAATAACGTGTTGACTAGTGTTTAAATAACGTGTTGACTAGTGTTTAAATAACGTGTTGACTAGTGTTTAAATAACGTGTTGACTAGTGTTTAACGTGTTGACTAGTGTTTAAATAACGTGTTGACTGGTGTTTAAATAACGTGTTGACTAGTGTTTAAATAACGTGTTGACTAGTGTTTAAATAACGTGTTGACTGGTGTTTAAATAACGTGTTGACTAGTGTTTAAATAACGTGTTGACTGGTGTTTAGAATTTCAGGCACCACCAAGTTATGAAGAATGTTGATTAGCCACATGTTCTTCTCAAAGGGGCAGCATCTTTTGAAATGTCTCTGCAGGTGTCGCTCAAACTCTGATCAGGCTCATAGAAGACACTGACAGAGAGACATGGATGTGTTCATGCATCAGCCATACTGTTTGTCCATCTTATTCTTTTACTTCTCCTTCATGTTTCCCATCAAAGTATTGGACTGCGATCGTTTTTCCTCAGTCTTTCAAACATCGATCTTATCTGTTAAATAACTGTCCATCTTTGTATCTGTTAAATCTGTCTGATGCCAGTATTCCTCGATTAACAGTGTTCCTGGAATTCTCCAGCCTGGGTTCTTCTTGAGATATTTAGTCTCTAGGTCTACTACATCTTTCAAACCTGTCTCGTCATGTGGACAACCAGCAGAAACACCTGCCACTGAGTCAAACCTTGGAGGACTAAGAGCATGCATAAACAATGTTATGATGCACAGATGAATTTGTGAAAGTCCACCTGTCTCTGTCCATTTGTTCAACACAAGGTGACTGCTGTGAATATAAGCATTTAATCAATTCTTACACACTGCGTGCCTAGTTTAAGACAAATTGAAAACTGCAAAACTTCACACATCTTGATGGCATCTTAACCAATGAAGGAAAATATGTCCTCAGTTCATCTTTGTAATAGTTTTATTAGATCCATCATTGTATCTGAGTAAAACGCTCCTCTATTGCATCTCAATTGATTTCTGTGATCCGTTCAGTTCATGTCACTGATCTCGGCTCGCCTCTCCATCCCCCTCGGTTCCGGTGCCGCTCTTGGTGTTGAGCAGCCCCAGTCCGGGACGACCGGGGCAGTACCAGCTGGCACCCAGCCGGTAAAAGCCCTGGTACAGGCCCCTCCAGCTGAGGCACCCCAGAGCGCCCCCCAGCAGCTGTGTGGGGAACTGAGGGAAGTAAGCCAAGAGACAGAGCAGCAGAAACACCCAGAGGCCCAGCAAGAGGACGCAGAACAGGAAGAGGATGCGGAGAGGGGCGTCCGCCGTCCCGCCCAGACTCAGGTACGGGCCGAACACGGCCGTCTCCTCGGCCAGCAGCAGGCAGCAGAGACAGAGGAGGAAGACGTCTTGTGAGACCTCGTAGCCCCTCCACAGCATCCCGGCCCTCAGGCACTCGGACTTGCTGTCCCCTTCCCGCAGCAGCAGGAGAGACTGGCCGCCGGCGTCCTCCAGGGGGGCGGCTAACGGTTCGTAGCAGCATCCCGTGGCGTTCTCCATCAGGTCCAGGAGCCGCGGAAAGCCAGCCACAGCCCGCCGGCCGCCCGAGCCGGGAGAGGTGACGCAGGGAGAGGGAGATGGAGCGACGGATGGAGAAGGAGAGGAGGAAGACGAAGGAGCCCACGAAGAGGCACGTCCAGCCCCAGCCCGAGCGCAGGAACATCCTGGTGTATAGGAGAGGAGGGTACAGGAGAAAATATGACAGAACAGTTAGGCCATGTTCACATTACAGGCAAATCTGATTTGCTGCTGAAGTCATTAAAGGAACACTCCGCCCATTTTCAACCAGCTTTGTATCATTAGTAGTCAGAAAACTGTAAACAGTTTGAAGTCTGTCATTTAATTTGACAGTTATTGAGTGTTAAACTGTGGACCAGTGACATCACTGGTCCACACTAACTCAAATTAATAACTCAGTAACTCAAATCAACTCTCAATAACTGTTAAACATTCTGTCATTCATCTAGTTTGACAGTTATTGAGAGTTGATTTGAGTTAATGAGTTATTAATTTGAGCTAGTGTGGACCAGTGATCTCTCTCTCTCTATCTCTCTGCCTAGGTCTCTCGCCCACAGGAAACCCAGGGTAAAAAAGTTAAATCGCTGCTGTAAACATCATGAATCTGATGTTTGTGTGCGTGTGTGTGTGGGGGGGGGGGGGGGGGGGGGGGAGGGGATCTCTGAACTGTGCATTTTACATTTTATCAGAACCAGCTCAGAAAGTCCCTGAAAACTTGTCATGGTTATGCTCTGTGTTGTTGTCAGTCTGAACACAGTGTGTAGAATTCAGAAAATGGACTCCAAACAGCTCATAGCTCAGCAGGTTGAGTCCCTGTGTCTGTGTCGCTACCTGATAGGTGGGTTATTGGTTCGATTCCCGACACGCCTAGCGGCCCACTTTAATATGCTCAAATGAACTAGAAGTGTAATAAAAACTAAAAGAAGATTGTTATGCCTATTTCCACTTTTATTCACATACAAATAAATTATGGATGGAAGATAAAAAAGCACAAGTTAAAGGAAAATAACATAAAGAATGTGATGAAAGCACCTGACTTTAGTGTAAATATAATTTAACTTAATTTATTATTTAGTGTTATTATAAAAAAAAAATATATGATTATCTGCACTGTCCTTGCTTGAGTGACCATGACATCATCGAGTGCTCGAGTGACATCACTGATGATGTCATAGACATTGTGACATCATCATCAGTGACATCATTACTGACCAAAAATCAAAAGAATCCATTGGCAAAGACCACAGAATCGTGTTTTTTTTCCATTTAATTTATTTTGTTAGTTAAATTTCTATAGCAGGTGAGGGAACACAACGGTCATCTTGAGCATAGTTTTCAGAAGTCACAGTGTTTTAGACATTTTGACAAAAAGACAATGAAGGAGTTTGGGTCAAGAGGAAAGGTCAAAACACACCTTCTCCTTCATGCTCCTCCAAGTGCACCATTCACTCCAAAAACTAAACCCCTCCCTCCCCGTCCCACAACCCCCCTCTCCAAAATGCAAACAGAACAAAACAAAAAAACAAACTCTGCAACAAATAGATATATTTATATATAATATATTTACTCTTTAAAAATAGAACTTCAGTGGTGACTAACATCTGTACAAACTACAAAAATAAAAATTTAATATAAATAATTTATATGGCATGACATTAACAATTTATGGAGTTAGCTTGATAACTGAGGTTCAGGAACACAAGATCACACCAGGTCCGCATCATATCTCACCGCCACCTACTCTAATCCATCACCCATTCACCTGCGCTCCTCCAATCCAATCACCGAGCCACACCGGCTTTCTATCAGCTCAATCACCTGTAGCCTTTATATACTCACTGGCATACCACTTCTCTCCCGTTTGTCATGTCTTCACGACTGCTTGTTCAAGACGCACTCGTTCGTTCCGACCCATTTCAACTCAAGCGAACAGTTCATTAAAATAGTTAAAAAAGAAAAGTCAGCTGGCACGCGCCGTTGTATGTCCCTCGCCCGGGCGTCAAATCTTCGCCATCCAGTTCCAGCCAGACACCGCCCTCTACACCGCTGCCGTCATCGGAGATCCTCAGGCGACACGACAGCCGTGTCCTCCACGCGCGCCCCGCGCCGACACGTTCCAGCCCAGCTCGAGCCACAGCAATGCCGAGGCCACTCCATGGCCAACCACCATCTCCGACTGGACCGTCGCTCACCTCCAGGCTCCAGCTGACCCTCCTTGGCGCACACCCATCGCCTTCACGGCCAGGTGTACCTCTTCTGTTTTTCATTCAAGTTTAGCTTTCCTGAAACTCCTCTATACTATCTGACGTGACTTACAGTATATTGACATCGCATCTCACGCGATTACCATTGACTTCAGCAACTCCAAACCATGCATTTACTGAATCAACACTATTACCTGTATGAGGGGTGAACAGTGCCAATGTGTACCTCACTAAGCAACAGCCTCTCATCCCACTTGCTGCTGCTGCCACTACTACGAAGCGACGTCATGTCACTACCGATTACAGCAACTACGACTGCTACCACTAGCCGCTCCGACTACTACCACTATTACCACGGCTACTACTAGACGTGGCTACTTACTAGGCTACTACTGCTAGATGCCGTGCTGCCGTAGTGCCGACAACAGTCTGGTGCCGCGCACCACAACAACAGTCCGGTGCCATGCATCACAACAGTCACTACGGCCGCTACTACTAATACAGTACTGCTACAGTACTGCTACTACTGCTACTAAGTACTCCCTAAGAAAACAAGACCGTTAAAGGGACAGTTCATCCCAAAACAACATTAGCTCTCAGTGCACACGCTCCCCCCCCCTCCCCTCCCATCCTCCGCCTTCAGCCTTGGCACACGGACCCGGGTCTGCCCAGCTCGCTTCGGATCACGCCGCTGCTGCCCCCGTCGGGCCCAGGCATCGTTCCCGCCTCCCCTCCCATCCCAGCAGGCTCACGCCACCGCGGCCACAGCCTCCCCTCCCCCCCCCCCCTCCCCTCCCATCAAGCTCATGGCACCGTGGCCACAGCCAGCAGACTCACGCCACCACGGCCACAGCCTCCCCTTCCCTCCCCCCTCCCTTCCCTTCAGGCTCAGGGCACCGTGGCCACAGCCACCAGACTCACGCCACCACGGCCACAGCCTCCCCTTCCCTCCCCCCTCCCTTCTCTTTAGGCTCACGCCACCGTGCACACAGCCAGCAGGCTAAACGTCACCTCGGTAGCAGCCTCCCCTTCCCTTCCCTCCCCCCTCCCTTCCCTCCAGGCTCAGGGCACCGTGGCCACAGCCACCAGACTCACGCCACCACGGCCACAGCCTCCCCTTCCCTCCCCCCTCCCTTCCCTTCAGGCTCAGGGCACCGTGGCCACAGCCACCAGACTCACGCCACCACGGCCACAGCCTCCCCTTCCCTCCCCCCTCCCTTCTCTTTAGGCTCACGCCACCGTGCACACAGCCAGCAGGCTAAACGTCACCTCGGTAGCAGCCTCCCCTTCCCTTCCCTCCCCCCTCCCTTCCCTCCAGGCTCAGGGCACCGTGGCCACAGCCACCAGACTCACGCCACCACGGCCACAGCCTCCCCTTCCCTCCCCCCTCCCTTCCCTTCAGGCTCAGGGCACCGTGGCCACAGCCACCAGACTCACGCCACCACGGCCACAGCCTCCCCTTCCCCCCCCCCCTTCCCTTCTCTTTAGGCTCACGCCACCGTGCACACAGCCAGCAGGCTAAACGTCACCTCGGTAGCAGCCTCCCCTTCCCTTCCCTCCCCCCTCCCTTCCCTCCAGGCTCACGCCACTGTGGCCACAGCCAGCAGGCTAAACGTCACCTCGGTCGCAGCCTCCCCTTCCCTCCTCCTTTTCAACCTCCTTTCCGCCCTCCAGCCGCAGCGCGGCGGGGGCGCACCCATAGACTCCCGCGCACACGCATCCTCTTCTCCCCTCCCCTCGCAGTCTCTTCCTTCAGCGCCAGCGGCCTGTTTGTCCCCCCCTCCGTTGCCAGCGAAGCTGCCCACCTCAGCGAGGGCGGCCTACCGCAACATTCCTACTTTTCTACCCCCCCTCGATGCCCTCCCACCCCCTCCCCCAACCTCCCCCTTCCCTCCCCCTCCCCTTCCCCACCAAAATGTAGTTTACAATGCATTGTCTACATTTCTTGCCTCTCTCTGTCCACCACCCGCTCTCCCGGGTCCCCACGCACACGCATCCCACCCCTCCCTCCCCGCTCAACCTCTTCCTTCTGCCTCCGCGGCTTACCCCCCTCCCTCCGTGGCCTTCGCGGCCCCTCTTTCCGCCACGGCCTCCGCGGCTACCGGCGTCATCCCCCTTCCTCCTGTTCTTCCCCTAACGGATACCCTCCCCCCCCCCCCTCCCCTTCCCCATCACCCCTATGTTGTTTTTCCCTTGTCTGCCCCTCCCCTCTCCACTCCCTCGAAGTCTCTTCCTTCAGCGCCAGCGGCCCGTCTTCCCCCCCCCTCCAGTTGCCAGCGCAGCCACCCGCCTCGGCAGCCCACCGCAACATTCCCACTATTCTACCCCCTCTCGATGCCCTCCCACCCCCTCCCCCAACCCCCCCCTTTCCCCTTCCCCAGCACCCCAATGTGGGTTTTACTTGTTTGCTCCCCCCCCCCCCCCCCTTCTCAGTTCCATCCCGGGTTGCAGAGCCACGGGAGCTCCGCCCAGAGCCGCAGTCCTCATCCCGGGTTGCAGAGCTACGGGAGCTCCGCCCAGAGACACAGTCCTCATCCTGGGGTGCAGAGCCACGCCCAGAGACGCAGTCCTCATCCTGGGTTGCAGAGCTACGGGAGCTCCGCCCAGAGACACAGTCCTCATCCTGGGGTGCAGAGCCACGCCCAGAGACACATTCCTCATCCTGGGTTGCAGAGCTACGGGAGCTCCGCCCAGAGACACAGTCCTCATCCTGGGTTGCAGAGCTACGGGAGCTCCGCCCAGAGACGCAGTCCTCATCCTGGGTTGCAGAGCCACGGGAGCTCCGCCCAGAGACGCAGTCTTCATCCTGGGTTGCAGAGCTACGGGAGCTCCGCCCAGAGACACAGTCCTCATCCTGGGTTGCAGAGCTACGGGAGCTCCGCCCAGAGACACAGTCCTCATCCTGGGTTGCAGAGCTACGGGAGCTCCGCCCAGAGACACAGTCCTCATCCTGGGTTGCAGAGCTACGGGAGCTCCGCCCAGAGACGCTAGGGCCTCTCAGAACACTCGGTCCAAACCTTGGGCCGCTGGAGAAAAGAAAAGCAAAAGGAGAAAAGAAGAGAAGAAAAGATAGGAAAGAGAGAGAGAAGAAGAAAAGGAAAAAAGAGAGAGAATAGGGGCTGCAGCGCGTCCGGCTGCCGGTTCCTCCACACATGCTCTTTCTGCGGCGGCGCCCACTCCAGGGTCGCTTGGCCCCATGGCCCCACCACCCACGCCAAATGACTCCGTCACCTTTCAGGCTTCCCTCCCGGCTGAGAAGTTCAACCGCACTTCGCTTTACATCACAAACCACCCCCTCACCATGCTCCCGAAAGGACTCCGTAAAAACGAAGGTCCTCCCAAGCATACCACAGCTACATCCGCGATGACCCCGACGACATCCGACGAGCCCATCTCTTGCTGCGTCGAGGCTCGCTGGAGGTGGATGGAGATCGTTCGTTATCTCGGGACACCGAGCCCAGCGGGCTCCCTCCCAGGATGCGATCTTCATCCACGACGACCTCGATGACATCTGACGAGCCAGCTCCCGCCGTGTTGAGACTCTTTTGGGGGTAGGTGGAGATCGTAAGTTATCCTGGGACACGAGCCCAGCGGGCTCCCACCCTGGATGCGGTCTTCATCCCGGGCGCAGGACCTAGCAGGCTACGCCCAGAGACGTAACCCCCACTCAGAGTCTCAACCCCTGGGTTCCTGGTTCCTGACAAGAGAGAGAAAGAAGAAGAAGACCTCAACGACATCTGATGAGCCATCTCCTGCTGCGTTGAAGCTCGCTGAGGGTGGACCGAGATCGTCCGTTATCTTGGGACACCGAGCCCAGCGGGCTCCCTCCCGGGATGCGATCTTCATCCACGACGACCTCGACGACATCCGACGAGCCAGCTCCCGCTGTGTTGATGCTCTTTTGGGGGTAGGTGGAGATCGTACGTTATCCTGGGACACCGAGCCCAGCGGGCTCCCACCCAGGATGCGGTCTCCATCCCGGGCGCAGGACCTAGCAGGCTACGCCCGGGCGCAGGACCTAGCAGGCTACGCCCAGAGACGTACCCCCACTCAGAGTCTCAACCCCCGGGTTCCTGGTTCCTGACACGGCCGTGCCGCGTACTAGACGAGTCTCCAAGCAATCCTGGTTCCGGACACGGCCGTGCCGTGTACTAGAAGGGTCTCCAAGCAATCGCACCACACTCACTTATCAATAAACATATATTCATTCTAACCATGGTGTGATCTGTGTTAGTGAAATGGAGTTAGCTTGATAACTGAGGTTCAGGAACACAAGATCACACCAGGTCCGCATCATATCTCACCGCCACCTACTCTAATCCATCACCCATTCACCTGCGCTCCTCCAATCCAATCACCGAGCCACACCGGCTTTCTATCAGCTCAATCACCTGTAGCCTTTATATACTCACTGGCATACCACTTCTCTCCCGTTTGTCATGTCTTCACGACCCCCCCCTCCACACCCCTTAGTTCACATCTCGCTACGGGCAGCACGAGCGGAGTCGCAGGTTTTCTCCCCGTGCTGCGCGGGTTTTCCCCGGGCACTCCGGTTTCCTCCCGCAGACTGTTAAAGATATGTTTTGCACATGCCTAATCTGCTTCTCTGTCCTCTGAACACAGGAACCAGGGGGGGTAGGTGGAGATCGTACGTTATCCTGGGACACCGAGCCCAGCGGGCTCCCACCCAGGATGCGGTCTCCATCCCGGGCGCAGGACCTAGCAGGCTACGCCCGGGCGCAGGACCTAGCAGGCTACGCCCAGAGACGTACCCCCACTCAGAGTCTCAACCCCCGGGTTCCTGGTTCCTGACACGGCCGTGCCGCGTACTAGACGAGTCTCCAAGCAATCCTGGTTCCGGACACGGCCGTGCCGTGTACTAGAAGGGTCTCCAAGCAATCGCACCACACTCACTTATCAATAAACATATATTCATTCTAACCATGGTGTGATCTGTGTTAGTGAAGTTTGAAATAAACTACAAAACCGATGCAGGCGCCCCCTCTCTGCCCCTCCGTGCCACTGTCCTGTCCTGTAAATGCTGCTTTGCTCTTGTTTTGTTGTATTCTTCAACACTGCTTAACATTTCTCTCATGTCTCATTTACAAAAGAAACCAAAAGCTGCCACTTAAGGAAAAACAAAACACAAACACAAAAGTAAACAAACAAACACAAAAGTAAACAAACAAACAAAAGTAATAGAAAACAAACAAACGAAAGATCTGGAAGGTTTTCCCTGCATTTTAACCTGGCAGTGATGTGACCAATACTGAGGCAAAAGAAAGAGAAAGACAGGAACAACAGAGAATGTAAGGTGGATTATATGAGCTGCATACTGACAAGAAGAGTGAGACATGAAAAAGTGAAAGGAGGCAAGGTGAAGCACTAAAAGTGAAGCTGTGTGATGTCATCGATGCACAAACGACCTTGTCAATAATTGCATCCTAAAGCAGCAGCAAGGAAACAAAAAGAGCAACAAAACAAAACAAAACAAAAACAAACAAACAAAAGAAAAGAAAAGAAAAGAAAAAACCCTCCCTTTGCATTGGATTGGATCATTCCCTTTGAAAACACACTGGGCTGAACGACACTATGAACGTCACCCAATGTAGAGCTTCAAAAAACTGCAGAAGAAAAACTAAAACCTCATCATCACAGCTCCTTCAAGTAATAAAAAACTGCAGAGGACATTGAAGACAATTCCGACAACTATATCATAATTATGACATCTGATTTAGCTGACAACGATATCATATGACATCTGATTTAGCTGACAACGATATCATATGACATCTGATTTAGCTGACAACGATATCATAATTATGACATCTGATTTAGCTGAGGTGCAGTGACACTCTGTGAGCCAGAGAGCCTCTGCCGGCAAGATGGCCGACTGCTGACACATTGAAATATTCAGATGACGGCGATCACTAACAAACTGACGATGACAGCATCTGAACATGCTGCGCGGACTGGACAAGAAAACAATATGGCGTAAACAAAATGGCATATTGACCCCCAAGCTTCAACATAATACTGTGCTCTGAGCGCTGTGATGACCAGATACATGATGAAGGTACAACGGTTAGTGTGAAGAAAACACTGCGTACTACTGCGTATTCCTCGGCTTGCTCGTGTTTTTTTTACAGTGCAAAACGCTGACAGAGAAAGTGTGTGTGTATATCTCGAGTACAACAGAGCGTGTGCGAGACGCAGCTCTCACTGGCAGTGTAACAGCTTGTACATGGTTTGAACTTCTGAAGTATAGTGACTTGACTGGAGGGGAGGGGGTACTGCATCTTAAGTAACGTTACACATTTGTTGGTGAAACGCAACATTCCAAGTTAGCTTGGTTTCACGCTTTTAATTTGAAGGCCGAAACGGGAAATGGTTTGAGTAGATTGAATTGACACTGGTCGCGATATTTTTTGGGGGATGATGGCGAAGGCTATGCGAATGCATAACCCGCCCCTCTCTGCCTCTGATTGGCCTAGCGTAGTGTCCTCTAGTAAGAGAGTGGCGTCAGCGGAGGACCAAAATGCAAGAATCATTAGCCAATGAACAGCCAGGAATGGGTCTCGCGCTACTTTTGCATGCTAAAATAAAGCCGATAATGTACAATTTGATTCATTTCAAGGGATGAAAAACCCTTTCAAAGTACAACACTGTCTATTTTGTTGCAACTCGACAGTGCTGCTTTTTTTACTGAAGAGTTCCACTTTCTACTTCCTGGAAAAAAACTGGTCCATTGGAGTGAATGGAGATGTCAGAACTCTTCTATTATACGGCTCTGGCCTAGCGTCAAACTTCCATCCAAACACATGACCACAGACTGTAGTAAGAGATGTAATGCAGGATAGCCAAGCGAATGTGTTTGGATGGAAGTTTGACGCTAGGCCAATCAGAGGCAGAGAGGGGCGGGTTATGCCTTCGTATAGCCTTCGCCATCATCCAAAAAAAAAACATCGCACACTGGTCTGCCAATTCTATCATTTCACACGTACCATTTCCCTTCTTCGCCTTCAAATTAAAAGTGTAACAATGACACGTTTGCCTGTGAAGCCTCGACCTGTTTGGATTATAACAACGTTAGAGAAAACAGCCATGCAGTTTTATACTCATTTATTGCCAAATGCTTTGGGAAACAACTTCATCAAGCTTGGTCAGAAAAGGTCTGTCTATTCAATGGAAACAGCACCAGTGCGACCTGTCACGTGCGATGCTACCTTCAAGAATGAGGACGTCTGAAACAAGTTATTTTTTAATCACCTATATTAAAATGAGATACCTAATTAAACAATCACCTAGTTAGGTAACTAGATGATATTAAGCTTCCTTGCATTACAGACACAACCTTTGTCTCAGGAAGTAAACAGGAAGTAGCCTCACCTGTAGAGGAAGTGGGTCCTCTTGGCAAAGATGCTGTACTGGGACACCCAGAGGCTTAGTGCCGGCCCAAACACCACCAACGCCGACAGCAACAGGTGGAAGTGGCGCCGGAACGCGGTGTTACCCAGGAGCCGGGCCGCCAGGTCCGTCACCACCACCAGCATTGTGTTGAGGAGCATCTGGACCCAGAACCACCACTGATGGGATCTGGACTCAACTTATCTGAGACAGAGTCAATGAAAATAGACGGCTGTTGTCTCTGAATGCAGCAGTGTACCGTGTTTCATGTGAAGAAGCTGTAATCCACTGTAGAAGGTACTTGAACTGGCCGTTCTAGCTGTGGATGATCTTTCCTGCATGGGACAACATACACTTAGAATCCTAGAGACACGGCGTCAGTACTGAGCAAAAGACAACCGCTCTAGACACACTCCAGTCCTTTTGAAGACTGGGCTGCGTTGCTGGAATGTAAGGGGAAAAAATGGGGTCCTGAAATTATTTGACCGAAATCCAGATCTGCTGACTGCGTGGAGGAAAATGGGTGAAGTCCACTGCGGTCATTCAGTTAGCTGCTAGCTGTTAGCTGCTAGAGTAGAGTGTGCATGGCATGAAGGAAGTGACAGCTGGCTTCACGCATTCCACAGACTCCAGGAGTCACAAATGTGCACACTGTAAAATCCCCACAGCCAGATTCCTCTTCCAATGTGTCGCTGGAGCCAAGCTCCAGTAGATCTAGTATCTGCTTGTGTCAGTGCAGCACAGCTCCAGTAGATCTAGTATCTGCTTGTGTCAGTGCAGCACAGCTCCAGTAGATCTAGTATCTGCTTGTGTCAGTGCAGCACAGCTCCAGTAGATCTAGTATCTGCTTCAGTGCAGCACAGCTCCAGTAGATCTAGTATCTGCTTGTGTCAGTGCAGCACAGCTCCAGTAGATCTAGTATCTGCGTGTGTCAGTGCAGCACAGCTCCAGTAGATCTAGTATCTGCTCGTGTCAGTGCAGCACAGCTCCAGTAGATCTAGTATCTGCTTGTGTCAGTGCAGCACAGCTCCAGTAGATCTAGTATCTGCTTGTGTCAGTGCAGCACAGCTCCAGTAGATCTAGTATCTGCTTGGTGTATGTTTAGTTAAAGCTCGATATCCAAGATTCATCAAACATCCAATCCCTTCTGCTCGTTGGTGGGTTAAGGATCCAGTTTTGGCTTTTTCATGCATTTGTCAAATATCGAGTGAAGGTTGTTGCCTCAGTCTCGTCTGCTTCAATGCTAATCTCTCAATGTAACCGGTCCTGATCCAATATGTTCTTGTTGCTTGGCTGTGGCTCAGCTAAACCTCCATGATTATGAACCCGTTTGGATTTGACACACAGTGAAGAATGCCAGCAATCCCCCAGAACTCC
>NC_139639.1:8591246-8598746 GCF_964638095.1 Poromitra crassiceps
TCCTGACAATATATGGAGTTAGCTTGATAACTGAGGTTCAGGAACACAAGACCACACCAAGTCCGCATCATATCTCACCACCACCTACTCTAATCCATCACCCATTCACCTGCGCTCCTCCAATCCAATCACCGAGCCACACCGGCTTTCTATCAGCTCAATCACCTGTAGCCTTTATAATATAAAGGCTGGAGGGGGGGGGGTCGTGAAGACATGACAAACGGGAGAGAAGTGCCAGTGAGTATATAAAGTTTATATACTCACTGGCATACCACTCCCTTAGTTCACATCTCGCTACGGGCAGCACGAGCGGAGTTGCAGGTTTCTCCCCGTGCTGCGCGGGTTTTCCCCGGGCACTCCGGTTTCCTCCCGCAGACTGTTAAAGATATGTTTTGCACATGCCTAATCTTGCCTCTCTGTCCTCTGAACACAGGAACCAGGGGGGGTAGGTGGAGATCGCACGTTATCCTGGGACACCGAGCCCAGCGGGCTCCCACCCAGGATGCGGTCTCCATCCCGGGCGCAGGACCTAGCAGGCTACGCCCGGGCGCAGGACCTAGCAGGCTACGCCCAGAGATGTAATCCCCACTCAGAGTCTCAACCCCTGGGTTCCTGGTTCCTGACACGGCCGTGCCGCATACTAGATGAGTCTCCAAGCAATCCTGGTTCCGGAGACGGCCGTGCCGTGTACTAGAAGAGTCTCCAAGCAATCGCACCACACTCACTTATCAATAAACATATATTCATTCTAACCATGGTGTGATCTGTGTTAGTGAATGTCGCAATATCAACATTGAGGTATTTATTTGGTCAAAAAACCAGGCCCTGTCCTGTCCCTGTTAAATATAGACGAATAAAAAAATTGAGTTTAGTCACATGACAGGTATCTTTAGACTATTTAGATGTAATGCATACTTTGCGGTCAACCCCCCTTCCTCAGACCACACCTCCTTTTTTTTAAACCTCTGCCTTCATTGTGATCTCATTGTGTGACTGCATCTGACACAGTGGTGACTGGTGATGATCTGATGTTGACAGAAGGACAGACAAACACCTGGCAATGTGCCAGAAGACTTCTATCATCTTGGTCCCCACTCCTCTTGCCTTCAAGATGTCTGTACTTTTATTTCCCTTAATAATGATTCTGACTTTCTTATGAAGATGTATTGTTATAGGTAGGCATTAATGCTGTACCTGGCCTGTGTGTGACCCCGTATACAATTTGGTGTTAGGAGAAGTTCTCACTTGAACTGAGTCAATGGGTCCCTAGACATGAAAAATCACAGAGGTGCTCGTCGGCCACAGCGTCACGAATGACGCTATGGCCAAATCAAATATGGCTGCCATCGGCTATGATGAAAATCTAGCTTTTTTGTTTCTGAGAGTATATACACATCTATTACCTCCATTCCCACTGATTACGGTCTTCAGAATTAATTTCTGATATTGTTATGATCATTCTGGGTGATTTTGACTTTGAAAGGTCATGGTCATTTTGCTATTCTGAAGACCTTGGCGATAACTTGGCCATTTTTAGCAATCAATCAATCAATCAGATTTATTTATAGAGCTCTATACTATTACTATTACTATTTGTAAGTGCTGTACATAGGGTAGATACACAGGAGCCTCTGATCGGCTGACCTGAGGGCTCTAGTGTTGGAGTAGGGGGATAGGAGGTCTGAGATGTAAGAGGGGGGCTGGTTGTTGAGTGCTTTGAATACAAACAGGAGAACCTTGAAATCTATTCTGTAGCGTACTGGAAGCCAGTGAAGGGAGGCAAGGACAGGAGTTATGTGGTCTCTTTTGCGGGTTCCGATCAAGAGTCTGGCAGCGGCGTTCTGTACTAAGTGCAGACGGGCAGTAGTAGGTACAATAACTCAATATAGCTATAGCAATATGTAGCAGCATCACGTTATGGGGCTACAGGCGGGAGGACAAATAAGCAGGAGGAATATCTCTCTGCTTCTATGTTAAGTAGAGTTAACTCGATGCACCAGGATTAGTGTTGGGGGTAACTCATTACAAAAGTAACATATTTCATGTAATATATTACTTTTAGCAGTAACTCAGTAATATAACTTATTACTTTTCGGATTTCAATAATATACCAGTTACTTTGTCAAGTAACTCAAGTTACAAATTGAGTTACATTTGATTAAATCAAACCACATATTTCAAAAAGATATAATTTCCTAATCAAACTGTGTTTTTATGCAAATAACCACTATAGATGACAATAACAAAGGAAAAGAATAACATTTAGAATTTGTTTACACTGATTTCGAGGCCGTTGAAATTATCTTTTGGGATGGTTCCGGGGCGGCAATGTCATTCTGCTGCTGCTGTTGTTTTGTTGAAAGTAATGCAAAAGTAGTGTAATAAGTAACGAGTTACTCTACACAGAAAGTAATATTGTAAAGTAACTTATTACTTTCAAATGAAAGTAACTAGTGATATGTAGTATATTACATTTTGAAAGTAACTTGCCCAACACTGACCAGGACAATAAGCTCACAATAAAAGACGTTTGTTCTCAAAGTTACAATACCACCAGGACCAGACGCACAGCCTCCACCTTACTCACTCTGGAACACTGAAGACTGTAAATGCTGACATCCTTTAAGGCCATGTTCAGACTAGGAGGCCAAATCTGATTTGTGAACTTTAGTGAGCTATTAATTACTTTATCCAGATTTGTTTTATGAGTCTGGATGCTCCAAGTCTGATTTGTGTCACTTGTCCCAAACCACATATGGAGGTAGTTTCCAATCTGCTTTCGACTGATGTGACTTCAGTGCGGACGCGCAGATCCACCAAATCTGATTTGAACGTCACTCGCAACTCGTCATCAAATGCTTGTTCTGCGCAGGAAAACCACGTCACCAACGTACGTATTTACTGACTCCCACGTCGTTACCATAGCAACCCATGCAGATAGGCTGTTTAGGTCTGGACACACAGATCCGACTTGAGAATCAGATTTGTGGCAGTGCGGACACACTCCCAAATCAGATTTGGGAAACCAATCAAGATAATGATGATTAATTACTTTATCAGCAAATCAGATTTGCCTGTAATGTGAACACGGCCTAAGACGCTGACTGCTCACTGATTGTCTCATTTACCACAGCTGTGGCAATTGTCCACAACTCACCGGCGGACCGGAAGTGGAGGAGAGAGCGCGCGCACGTAATGGATACCAAAGTAAAAGTCACACAAATAAAATAAAACATCCCGCGCTGCCCTCTTTACACATACATTTAACAGTTACATTAACAACAGGATTATTCTTCAGTCTTTCCATCTTCACTAATGTTTCTTCTTTGGTAACTGCTGCTTCATTTGACTTTTTGATTCCACATCTGCTCTAAACATGAAGACACTTTGTTGTGTTTTAGGAGGGAGATGTCTCAGTTCAGGGGCGTAGTGGAGGCTAAACGGGCTGAGGGCGGCTTTAGCTCAGGAGGTAGAGCGGGTCGGCCAATGACGCAAGGGTTGGCGGTTCGATCCCCGCTCCCTCCCAGCTGCTGTCGTTGTGTCCTTGGGCAAGACACTTAACCCTCCTTGCCTCGTATGATTGGTATGAATGTAGACATGAATGATGGTGGTCGGAGGGGCCGTTGAGCACGGATGTGTGGCTGCCACGCTTTCGAACCACCGGTACGAATGGTGTGAACGAATAATGATTCTGTGAAGCGCTTTGAGCACTTGGAAAGGCGCTATATAAATCAAATTATTATTATTAAACACAGTTAAACACAGTTTACCACCTCTTTCAAATGAGGTAGAGTTTACTCACCTATTTTCAGATCAACTGTATAACTCAATGAGGGGAAACAAGGTGGATAAACTAGCCTAACCACCTTGGCTAGTTTACCCACCTCTGTATTTACCACTACACACCTGTCTCAGTTTTATAATGTCATTTATTTTCACATTTTCTCCAGCAGCTTTGATACACTTCCTGGAATTAATATAGATTTATTGATTCATGGAATGAAAAACTTTATTGATCTTTACAAACATTCACTTTGGTTTCACATCACATGCTGGTAAAAGACTCTGGTTCAATCTTTCTATGCATATAGTCACTTCATCAACACAATCAATTTGTGAAACCAGCATGTCAGCACTGTGGAGGAAAACAATGTGCATTACATTTGTGGTTCACTTTTCTTAAGAAAGTTACAAAGTGTTGGGAACAAAATCAACATACAACTATTCCGCCATAGTAAAGACGTTTTGCTGTCTCCATTAAGGCCCATGCAGTGAAGAGAATCAGCAGAAAATATTACAGCAACAATACAAATAGCCAGAGATGGAAAAGTACACACATTCTTTACTTAAGTAGAAGTACAGTTACTTGTGTAAAAAAGACTCTGGTAAAAGTAAAAGTACTGATTCAACTTGTTTACTCAAGTAGAAAAAAAAATGAAAAAAGTACAGCATCTGAAATGTACTAAGTATAAAAGTAGCCTATATAAAGTATTTCTGCAAAGCTATACCGAACCTCACATAATATTAATATAATTCAGACTATTAAACTTAAAAGATCCCCTCCAAACACATTTTAAGATGTAGGCCTATATTAAAAAAAAACTTTACTTTGATTAATAATTTGTGTCTGATATGGTTTGTCCACAAAAAAGTTCAATAGGCATATAACATCTACTTTGTCTCCCTCATTACATTGCATCATTGATGTGATGTGACATGTTACAGGTTTAGCCTGTCACTTTAAATAGGCTACATTATTTTCACGTTGGCACTTTATATAATTCAATTAACCGTCAAGGGTGTTTTATTTTGAAAGTTGTGACAGGAAGTGGAGTTGTTCACGTTGGTTAGCTTCACCATGAACATGCAGCGCATCCGCCATTTTGGCCCAAAAGGAGAGTAGTGAACCCTGTCTGTCTATGGTAAAAACAACATCCAGTAAAACATCCCGCCTACAAAGTGCAGTACAGAGATTATTTTTCAACTTCAAATTAATCTTCCCGGTCAAAATGCATTGTTCTGCTGCTGCTGTTGTTTTAGGGGCCAAGATGGCGGCGGTGCTGCTTTGGCGCTACCGCAGCGCCTCTAGCGGCTGTTTCTAAAAATGCTTCACACCCCATGCAAGACATACTCTTTCCTTCCACCCTCTTTGGCTTGATACAGAAGGGGAACGCACGCGGATGTTTCTGCAGGCACTAGCGGGAAACAGGGCCGGTTCCAGAACCAGATGACTAAGGGTGCATCCAAGATAGGAAGGGGTGCAGATGCCCGGCCGAAGGCCGGGCCCACTCGGGTGGCCGGCCAAAGGCCGGCCGCCCGAAAAATTTGACATGTTATTTTACTAAAAATAATGCATTTGACCATCATTTCAAGTAGAATGATACCACCCAAGCAAGAATATTTCAAGTGTTTCAAGTGCTTTACTGAAATATTTGGACCATATAATGATAATACAATTATCTCAACCTTAAAAGGTTACATATAGGTGCCAAAAAGCCATAAAATCACATCAAAGAACAAAGAAAAACAACAACGATAATTCAAGTTTAAACAGTAAGTGTGCAGCTGTAGCATTTATTTAAAAAAAAAAAAAAAAAAAAAAAGTTTTTTTTTTTTTTTTTTTTTTTTACTTTTCAACTGAGCATGCAGACAATTAAAATAAGGGTGCAATGCATGCTTTTGCACCCCCGTAGAACCGGGCCTGGCGGGAAAGCTGGGAGAGCGCGAGACAAAGTGAGTGAGACAAACAAACCTTACATGTTTTCATCTGTTGTGCTTTATACTGAAGTCACGAGCCTGCTTTGAAAATGTAATGAGAAGTAGATATTTGTGTTAAAATATAGGGAGTAAAAGTACAAAGCTGTCATAAAAATAAAATACTCAGTAAAGTACAGACACCTTTAGTAAGAATAGTAAATATTTCAGCCTTAAACATCCATTCCAATTTCTGGCCATCATCTGCCCAGATTTAATCTAACAAGGGAATCCTCAAATCCTCCTGCAAGCTGCAATTTAATTCATTTTCCACATGTTTTTTACACACACACACACACACACACACACACGCACACACACACACACACACACACACACACACACACACACACACACACACACACACACACACACACAGTGTCCCTGAATATAAAATCTTCTGCTGACAGTGAATGTTGGTTAAAGTGTATTTACAGTAACTCACTAATCTACAGTGAAACACACACGCCCACATTAAGGTGTGTGTGTGTGTGTCAGAGACACGCCCACATTAAGGTGTGTGTGTCAGAGACACGCCCACATTAAGGTGTGTGTGTGTGTGTCAGAGACACGCCCACATTAAGGTGTGTGTGTGTGTGTGTGTCAGAGACATGCCCACATTAAGGTGTGTGTGTGTCAGAGACACGCCCACATTAAGGTGTGTGTGTGTGTGTGTGTCAGAGACACGCCCACATTAAGGTGTGTGTGTGTGTGTCAGAGACACGCCCACATTAAGGTGTGTGTGTGTCAGAGACACGCCCACATTAAGGTGTGTGTGTGTCAGAGACACGCCCACATTAAGGTGTGTGTGTGTGTGTCAGAGACACGCCCACATTAAGGTGTGTGTGTGTGTCAGATACACGCCCACATTAAGGTGTGTGTGTGTGTGTGTGTCAGAGACACGCCCACATTAAGGTGTGTGTGTGTCAGAGACACGCCCACATTAAGGTGTGTGTGTGTGTCAGAGACACGCCCACATTAAGGTGTGTGTGTGTCAGAGACACGCCCACATTAAGGTGTGTGTGTGTGTGTCAGAGACACGCCCACATTAAGGTGTGTGTGTGTGTGTCAGAGACGCTCACAAGTCTTTTTAATACGCGAAGTCAAGTCTCAAGTCTCTTATGGACGAGTGTTCTTCTATCATGTGCTGGATGTCATCTGGTCACACGCAGTCGCACACACACGCGCGCGCACACTCTCTCACACACACACACACACACACACACACACACACACACACACACACACACACAATAAGATGGCTGTGTGTGTGATCCTGTACAGAGTGAAGCATCATGTCAGCAGCTGTGTTTGGTCACAGTGTGTTTCGCTCTCACTCCTCTATGTGACACAGAGACATTGAGCCACCATAGAACCCAAACCCAGGGTAGAGAGCTTCAGTAAATGAGGTTTGGAAGGTGTAGATGTGAGTCAGTGTGTCAGAGGAAACTGTGTAGAAGGACAGAGAGCCAGCAGGCCAGTCGAGAAACACTGCGACTCTGTTAGAGTCAGAGGAGGGGAGAGGTATGTGTGTGCTTCTGTTATTGTGCTGAGCAATGTAACGATCACCAGAGCAGAACAGACTCCAGGACTTTTCATTCCTTCCAAGCTCACAGTCAACACGCTCTCCTCTCCTGCTGATTCCTCTGTAAGTCACTCCTATATCAACCCTTCCTTCCCTCTCCACCTCCCAATAACAGCGACCTGTGAGACCATCTCTACACAGCAGCTGAGTCTCAGAGTCAA